>NC_080672.1:313113626-313317149 GCF_030247195.1 Topomyia yanbarensis | reverse complement strand
GGTAAACGTGACAATCAATAATATAGTGCATACACTACTTCAAAGCAAATGGAAGTATTCGATATAATGAGAACAATTAATTTTATTTAATTTAATTGTTTAAATGGACTAAAAGTAAGCCAATGAATATGACAATGAAGCATATGTTCTTCGTGCTGATATGACTGCTGTAAATTGGTAACTGGCTTCTGATTCTTCTTGTGAATTGTCAATTCTCAACCCTCATATATGATTTAACAGTCATCATTTCACTCAGGCAAGATCATGCGTATTCCTCCCGCACAATACCCAGTGGATTAGTTTCCTGGTTGGTCAAATAAACACTGAACAAACAAAGAAATTAGTTTGATCAGTCCAAAGCAATGTCAGCTCGATTGACATCAACCGGCGGATACGTGTTCCCTTACAATGCCATAAAATCAAAGAACATTTAAAATTACATACGACAGAATATGTGCAATTCTGAATATAATAAAATGAAGACTACTTAATTATTTACAATAAAATAAGATCGGAAAACTTAGTTGCATAACCAAGATATTTTCAAAGATTAATCAGCCATAAATAAACAATTTTTTTTTTTGACTATGTTAGTCACATTTTCCTTATCAGTAGAAGACAAAAGTTAAGCCCGTAAGATATTAAGCCTGTTCTAATGACCCTACCACTTCTAGTTTTCCGATCTGTATATCTCACATCCTTGCTCTCACTTGAGTACTATGGCTCTAATTTTCATAAATTTCCCTACCCAGTAATCTCTAGCTAATTGAATGTCGTTAAAATGTAAGAAACAAAATTATTATATATTAAAAACAGGCCTTATTTTCCTGCGTGTACCTACATGACACTCATTCATACATCGGCTCCATTGAACGCAAATTTTATAGAGTAGTCAATGTATGCCACATAACATGGAATCGACTCGGATATCTCCCTCTCCGTAGATTTGAAATGACGTCAGTAGTATTCATTCATAGTTGTATAAAAATCTGATGAACTGTGTTGAATCAGTGTAGTGAAACGATTTTTAAATCCCATTATACTTTGTATCGTAAAACCGATGCGACCCAACCGGATTATGCGAAGAAGCATCATCTGTACCGTTTTTCCACGCTTATCACGGAAACTGTTCCACCAGTAATCGAACAAAGTGGTGCTGTTCATCGTTTCTGTCATTACATCCTTTCCAAGGGCACATTTTTATCAGCAGAATGCAGTGTTCACACTTGCGCTGTAAATAATTGAAGTCAATTGAAGTGTGAAATTGGTGACAAATCAAATTTTCGAATCGACTGTGAACCGCAGCGCAGGGATGATCCACATTTTGTTTTCGGTACTATAAAAGGACCTTTCTCTAACAAGTGAAGACATTCCAGTGGTAGAAGTTACAGCATAAGGATACTTTCGCTATTACAGTGAACAAGAGCTTAAAGTAAAAATGAACTATATTAAGGTGAATACTTACCGTGTATGTCTAGGCACCACTATGCTGGTACTTTGCTTAGTTCCAGTGATCAGTGGACTGCAGGATCATCGTGTTTGTGATGTAGACGGATTATGCGAAGAAATTGCAGAAGGTAGCCGTTATCATTCCGATCGTCGGGTGGATCGTTTAGACCAGGACCAAGAACAACGGCTGCTTTTATTTAACCGCGAAAAGCAAATCAGAGAAAGGAACGAAATACGTGAACTGGAGCGTACTGAAGAACCACGGCTGGATACACGTGATCGAAGAGAAGAACGCAGTGCATCTTCTGATCGTTGGATTGAACGGAATACCGATGATCGGAGACTTGCTCGTTCCGAACGTGACGAGGATCGTCAGATTCACCGACATGATCGAGAATCTGTTCGAGTAAGTGGTGATCGGCGTGATCGTTTCGAAGAGATGCGATATCGCGACGAATCTCAACGTGAACGAGCTGAAACACGTATCGCTGAACGGGAATGGAATGATGAGCGTCGTGTTGCTCGGGACGGAGAGCGACAAGAGCAACGAGAAACGAACGATGGTCGTCGCGATCGACGCTCTAGTGACGATCGTGATAAAATCAGGGACGAATTGGACAACATTCGAGAACGAAGACATGAGCAACAAGTTGATAGGCACATTGAACGAACAGAGCCTGTCGCAATCGTTCGGAAAGTGCCTGTACTAACCGATGATCGCAGAGAACGAACACAACATCGTGAACAAAACGATATTCGAGTACTTAGAACTGAGAATAGAAACAGATTCGATGATAATGAGCGTCGTATGAACACCGACAATCGTCAAGACGACCGCGAGACCGACCGTCGAGTGCAACGTGATGAGCGTTCAGAAGAAACACATGAAAGAATTCGTACTGATAGACGTGAGAGAGATGAACGTGAGTCCAGTCGCCGTGGGGTACATCAATCACGCTTGGAACGTCTCGATACCGCCGAGCTCTTCACTCTTGCTAATACGTCTGAAGCTTCCTTCATTTGGAATATGGTTCAAGTAGCTTTGATTGTCCTCCTTGTAGCTCAACTTATGAAAAAGAGTGAGATGGATGGAACTTGGAAACCTTCTAAGCTAGCAGAGCTTGTCTGCTTCCGCGATTCAACAATTCCGAGCAACTAAAGGTATACAGACAACGAAAATATGATTGCAACTAACAACATATTGACCTAAACACATAACCTTTTATTAGCCACTGCAGCTTATAGATACATGTAGCACCCAGAGTCTCAAGGCAACATAATGATGTATTGAAAACATATATGATATTCCGCGAAATGTTGGCTTTTTCATGCAAACCTCCTTCGTGGTAATTCCATCCACCATTCCTCTACATTCTAATAAAAATCAAAACCAACTTCTCCTGAGGGTCAGTGGTACTCTTTATTAATCAATTTGTTTGAATTGTATATATGTATCGTTTCACCGTGAAAATGAGCAAACAAGTCAAGAAAATGCGTGTGATAGATAGAAGTAAGACGGGCACGGGCAATTATGACTTGAGGAGAGAACTTTCTTGTTACATATATACAAAAATCAGCATCATCATAATTGCTTCTATCAAACTATAAATCAACAAAATGTACAAAAGAAACTACTCAAGATAACGACTAAAACTGCTGATGACAACAACGAAGCAAAGGAACCAAACATTCAAATCTATAAGCAAAAGGGAGTCTGTTATCATTATCTTTATTGTTATTTAATGTGGGATGAATCTCTTTATATACCATACAAACATACTCACAAATAAATAAACACTTATAAAGTAGATGATGGCATAAAAGCGCTATGTTTGTACTATATTTTACTGTCTATATCCGAAAAACAGGAAATAAACTATATGTATATTACTTCTGATTGAGGTACAAGAAAGTAAAAAGTAGTCAACTCAGTGCATACTTTTTCCTCATAAGTCGTTTTATTTACGATGGTTAACCAAACGAGTCCCCACGCGAATGATCATTTTGTAAAAATAATTTCTTTGAACTTTTTAGCAGCTCAGCGGCTTTTGATGTTCCTGTTTGAACACCGACCATTCACTTCTTCACTCATAAAAATGATCGGTGTTAAGGTTCAACAGAGAACGCCTCAAAAAGCGGCCATCTTTGAAAACGAAAAAAGCAGTTTATTTTTCTCACACCGTTAGAAAAATCTTCATGAAAATCAATCAGTAGTACTCTACCAATTCCCCGAATACATTGATTCATTTGCATGAAGATTTTTCCAACGGTGTTAGAGAAAACTGCTTTTTTCGTTTTCAAAGATGGCCGCCTTTTGAGGCGTTCTCAGTTGAACCTTAAGTCAGACCGAGTTAAGTGACATTGAATTGTTTTTGAGAAAACGAGTTAGAGTTTCGCAGCACCCTTTACGTTAAAATTCAAAATTATTTTTGCCTTTCTCAATAGAAAGGTATTGCAATTGCTCTGAAAACCGACTTTTTAACGGAGGCCCGGGGGGCCGAGTGACATATACCATTCGATTCAGTTCGTCGAGTTCGGCAAATGTCTGTGTGTATGTATGTGTGTATGTACGTGTGTGTGTGTGTGTGTGTGTGTATGTGCGTCTGTGTGTGTGTTCGCGAACACAATCTCACTCACTTTTCTCAGAGATGGCTGAACCGACTTTCACAAACTTAGTCCCAAATGAAAGGTGCAACGTTTCCATAGGCTGCTATTGAATTTCTAATGGATTCGACTTCCGGTTCCGGAATTACAGGGTGATGAGTACGATCACGTAGAAAATGTCGATTTTAATAAATTCTGCAATGAATGTATAATGGTGAAAATTTTTCCAAAATGTGACCACAACTGCTTCGATTTGTAGTACTAGGTCACTAACAGCCATTCAAAATCTCTTTAGTCACATTAGCCACCATCATCGGTTCCGGAAGCCCCGGCAGAAGTATCCAAATTCAGAATAACAGTCACATCGGTTTCTCGGAGATGGCTAGACCGAATCAACCAAACTTAGTCTCAAATGAAAGATGTTGCGTCCCCGTAAATGGCTATTAAATTTTTTCCCAACCGACTTCCGGTTCCGGAGTTACGGGTTGTGGCGTGCGATCACATAGCAAATTGCGATTCAAACCGATACTCCGATGAAAGCAAAAAAGGTAAAAATTTCGCTAAAATGTCTCTCAATCAACTTAAATTTGCAGTTCTAGGTCACCGACGGCCAAAACTTTCGTTGACTACATTGACCACCATAGACGGTTCCGGAAGTGCCCAGGAAAAGCGGCCATCTTTCAAAACTAACAAACTCATATCAGTTTCTCGGAAATGGTTGGGCCGATTTTCACAAACTTAGTCCCAAATGATAGCTATATTATCCCCACAAATGTCTATAAAATTTCGCACGGATCGCTTATATGGTTCCGGAAATATAGACTGAACCGTCCGGTCACATATGAAATTCCCATATAAGCCTGAACTCAATTTTTTTTAAAGGGGGACCCCTTGAAATTTCAGAAATCGAATTCGTATTTTTTATGCCAAACATCTTTAAAATGCATAAAACGTCGAGATTTTATGTTACCACGAAATTTTTTTTTTTAAATCGACTTTGGGACTTTGCCGATTTCGCACCTTTTTGCCTTTCTCAATATTTCAATTTAATATTGCCGTGGCTGGTGTTACTTTTACAAAATTTTAGAACTCGAATAATGATTTCTTTTCTTGTATATAGTTGTCCTGTCGTGTAATAAAAATGTAATATATACATTTGAAAGTTTTTAATGAATATGAACAACTTAATAATTCTCCTGTTCATGATTGAGAAAGGCATAATTGCACCGCTAGGTGGATTAAAACAGGTTTTTGTCATAATTCTTGCTTTTTTTAAATATTTAAAATCTAACAAAAGTCGAATATAGATTAAGAAATTCTTTATCCAGTGCTATCATTATCTCATTTTTTACGATTTTGCGACTTAGTCCGGTCTGACTTAACACCGACCAAATGTAAACGTGATACCTATTGATTTTACACATAGATTTTCGCAATTAGCGGTGGCATATAGACACTATTTTAGGGTGACCATATCAGACGAGTAAAAAACCAGGACAGTCGAAAGGTTGCTGCTTCCCCCGTTACCTCTCAATGGCATTGCCTTTTCCGCATGTTTTCGGCAGTTAAAAAGTTCTGGAGTCTGGCAGGCAGAGCTTCGAAAGTAAAAAGTTCTGGAAATCTGGGAGGAAGAACTCTACCAGAAAGGCTTTCGTCGGAATTTGATCACCAAGAACTTTTTCGTGTTTACACAAAGGCAGTTCTTGCAACACCACCCTCAGCAAACGTTTCATGCTGAGATGGTCTGTGCAGGACCGGCGAGGAGTTTTCAGCACTAAAAACACGACCGTAAATCAGAAACATCAGCGATCCCAAGTAGCTTCCCTGCGCTATGCCTGGCAATCTTCAATGACAACCATTATCTCTCGATTTGAGAGCTGCAAAACCTACCTTTGCTACCCAAAATTTCGCCGTTTAATCGAATGTTATATGAAAACTGGCGGATAGCTTGGTGTAAATAATATCAGTATGAGCCCGAGTTGGAAAAAATTGACATCCCTGCGTGAACTTGAAAGAAAACAAAATTCAATTCATGCCCGTCGCGATGAATGAAATGTTTGGTTCGTTTTCTTTGTAATTTATTCTCCCGGCACAGCACATTCAGGTTCTGACATGTTCGGTTTCAGAAGCAAACTGATTTTTGTTTTCATTCTACCTATGAGCAAAAGTGCACCAGATATAGATTATGCAGTTCCCTTATGCTTGAAAATGTAGAAGAAGCCAGCTTCTGCCTTCAAACTGTCCACATAAAAACAAATAAATGCTTTGGTTGGTGAAGGAATTTATATTTCCTCTGCACTCAGTCAGTTGGAAAGTTAATGAATAAGGACGGCGCACAGTGGGACGACGTTACCTTTTTTGATCATGTGTTAGAATTGAACGCTTGGTAGGTAACCAACCTAATTTGGACCCATACATATTTTGAACCCTGTTAATATATTTGCCTCCTACACTGCCAAGTTTCTCGGCATTTATTTGGTTTGATGCAGCAATTACATTCCTTGGGTTGTCTATTAAGTTTCAATATCATTAGTTCATCTCTAATTGTTTAAAATTAAACAGAATCCACAGTTTCATGTTTCAACGATAGCCAAGAGGAACCGGTGGAAATGATACATTTTCAAATTGGATTTAAATGTACAATTATAATATTTTTTATCGATTTCATTAGTTTGTCTGATTTGGTATTATGCATGTCACGTGTTTGAGAAGGTTTCTTCGTAAAGTTTTATCCAAAAAAATCTTAAACAAATGGTGTCCACAATATGTCTTAAAAATTTATATCAACTTATTTTGGACACTTCTCGATTTTCTTTCTTGACAGCTATTTGTTTATCGAGTTAATAATCAAAAAGTGAAAAATTTCGTAACAGTAGGTCGCCTGCTCTTTTTGGTTAAATTATTTAAAAATGTTCAAACCAACGGATGTCGAAAATCAAACGATTGAGGAACGTTTCATTGAAGACCATAATATGACCAAAGAGGATACTTCTGAAATCCATGTTGAAGAAACATTTGTAGTTCGAATTTGTTGAATTCGACGAGCTATATGTTGACAAATCTAAGAGATATATCACAGATAAATAATGATAATAAGAGTGTGCTTGTTGAATTCCTAGAATCGCCTGAAACACTCACACGAACAGGAACATCACGATT
This sequence comes from Topomyia yanbarensis, assembly GCF_030247195.1. Taxonomy (NCBI): domain Eukaryota; kingdom Metazoa; phylum Arthropoda; class Insecta; order Diptera; family Culicidae; genus Topomyia; species Topomyia yanbarensis. The sequence continues at coordinate 313,309,937 of NC_080672.1, read as the reverse complement.
CAAGCGATGTAGTCCTGCTGTTTTAACATTGCGCCGAACAGTTGAATACCACAAGGCGAAAACTGAAGAAAAAAGGAAAGTAAAGGAAGAGAAGCAAAGAAAAACTGAGCTTAGAAAGAATAACAAGAAACCACCTCGTAAACAAAAGAATAAAAAATTAATATTTAGTACAAGAAGATTCCTGACGAACTTTGAACCTTGATTTATCATCCACTTGAGGACGTTAATCCATAATACTGCTACAGATGAATTGTTACACTAAATATATTATTGTTAACTCTATTGCATAACATTTAATGCTGCTTTGTTAAGTCTGCAGTAACCTAATTGTACCGATAGTTTTTCAATTTCTCAAAATGATAGATCTAAAAAAATACTTCATGCAGTCAGCCTTCCATATAAAGATTAATGTACCATTTTTGATTGGCAGTCACTGATTTTCTTATGTTCTTCTTTCATGCATTAAATATACTGCAAAGAGAACGAGTCAGTAGGTCAGTTTAGTAGAAAAAACTTCACTGTTTCCAAAATATATTCAGTGTGTCCAAAATATGCTTGGAACACTGTCCAAATTAGTGTGGAAGGGTCCGAAATGTGAAAAATTCAAGCGGTACTAAACTAAAGCTAAAGCGGTACCAGTGCTGACATTGTCGAGATAAGGGACACTTTCATTAAAATAAAGGCAAGTTTACGATTCGGGAAATGTATCACGGGCTTTGAGCCCGGGATTTCAAATCCCGTGGCGATAAATGAGTTTTAATAAAAATGAAAGTTTTCATGAAGTATTCACCCAACCGTGGAAAACGTCACAAGTTTTAAAACTCTTCATACAAGTCCGGCCCAAAGGCGTTGTTTATGTTAAAGGCTCGCACAGAGTGGAGCCAAATCCATATCAACTTTTGAATAGGGCTAATAAGATTTGTAAACAATATTTTGTTTGGCTGATTTCTCTTAAATTGTTATAACTTCAACAAAGAAAACATCTGAAATTCATTCCACCAAGGGTAAAGATTGTGTATCTTTCATGAAATTCAACTCGGCAGCGGAATGAGTGAAATAAGTTTGTTTACAAAAATTTCATTTGCCCTTTTGAAGAATTAATAATGAAATCTCTATTAAGTTCTACAAGATGACGACACAAATGAACTCATGATGAATGAAGTTCATGTTTGACAATTCTCGGTGGTTTGTTTACTCTGTCAGTTGCGTGAGTTCGAGTGCAACGGATGCTCACCTGTTTCATTCGAACTCACGTAACTCCCATGTAAACAAACCACCGAGAATTGTCAAAGGAAGTTCATCCGGCTCATTTTGTGGGGTTATGTAGGTTGGTGTAAAACCTAATTGAACAGTCAGATGTCCAGGGCAGGAATGCCATTATGCCAGATTTATCTGGCACAGCAAGAGTTTTTTGCACCTTCCAGACAAAAAGACAAACCTCTCATTCTGCCAGATTTTTAAATTAAAGAAGTGTTTGCACACACATTTTGGAAATTTGGGGCATCCCTGTCAAAAAAATGCGGACGAGCATGATCAGGCGATTTAAACAGTTTGACGTTTAACTCAACTCGCCTGTGCTAATTGCCCCTAGGAACAAATGCAATTCGCGAATGCTATTTAAAGGCAATTTCAACATTTAGACAAACTTTCTGGCGGCTGAAAAGGACTTGGTTGTATTTGCGTTTTTCAAACATGGCGGTTCATGTTTGGCTTAAGCTTAAAATAGTTTTTTTAAACGATTGGCGTGTTCTCGCTTGTATTTTGTTTGTCTAGTGCACTTCATTTAGCCAACGAATGTGGGAAATTTTGGAATCGTGTGTATGTATAGTGGAACAAGATATCTGACCTAAACTCTTAATAAAAGTCGGATTGTGGTAAGTTTTGGTGTGCAATGTCAATTTAACCATTGATTCTTCCTATAATTTGGTGGTCATTAACTAGTGTAGTGATAAGTTTATGTGAGTAGATAATGAATCCGAAAATAAGTAATATTTGTAATTTTCATATTAGGCAATTAAGGGCGATTAAATGGCGCGTTCCCTGGGCGATTTAGGGGCGATTCAAGGGCGGGTAGAGCGGCTAAAAAATGACGGCGGCAAATCACCCAAATGTTGCATTTGAAATAACCCGCTACTTGCCAGCAATTTGCTGGCAAATTAAAGGGCAATTAGCGCATCCGAGTTGGCAAATAGCCTCCCGTTAGCCAGCAACTTGCCCTTTTTGACTGGGATATTTTCCAAAATTTATCAAAAATCTATTGATAAATATTAGTGACTGTGAGGTCGATTTTAAGTGACAGATTTTGCCAGACATTTCTAGTTGATCTGCCAGATATTCTTTGAAAAATAGTGGCAACCCTGGGGATAGCTACCTATCGTGCAAAGTAAACAAACATTCTTCTTTCGGAGAACATACAAGAAAAGTATTAGTGTTGATAAAAATAATATCATGGCGAAATATTTCAATCGACTAAACCAGACACTGTATTCAGTTTATTATACTTTTTTATAACAATGTAAAATAAATTACATGGAAGAGTAGTATGAATAAAGTGCTACAAACCTCGAAACAGTAGGTTTTCAATACACTCGATATTAATTTATTCTGTTACTCGGTTGAAGTCACTCAAAGTTATACAGCAAAAACTGTGGGTACCAGGAACAAAGAACAGGGTATCATTTTAGAAAGTGTTGCGCATTCCTCTATAGTCACGCCGGGACTCTATAATACCACAGACTCTAGTCCGGCCCCAAAACAATTCAACAAGGATTCCTGCTAACGGGGAAAATGGGTTAATAATAGTGAAAAATCGGGTGCTATTTAGAAACTGTTGATGTTTTTAAAAACAGCAGAAGTTTTAGTTTGAAATTTTGGATAGATTTCGGCAAACAATTTTCAAAAACAATGGTCAAAATCCGGCACAAAATTCCACGGAGAATTTCCGACCTAGCTTGGAAGATAGTTGGTAACCCTAATATAATAAAGCGAATGTTTTGCCTCAAAACCCCTCATTTTTATTCATTGCCAGTCTATGCGTATGACGTGGTCATTGATTATCTGATGTCAAACTTCTTTTCTTCCGTCAGATCGTTAACGTTTTGTTTTTCGTCTCGCGTTTTCTTCTGTATCCGTTCCGCAGAAGTTTTTTTTTGGCGAAAATACGATATTGACCGTTCCACAAACCGAGATTCGGGATACCCAACATACGTAATGGCCACCAGTGAAGAAGAAACGCAAGGAAACATGAGTTTTCTCGATTTACCGGATTGTATGATCGAGCAAGTGTTCGAGTATCTCAGCTACGACGAAATTGCTAAGGAGCGAATTGTGAGTCAGATTTTTTTCCTGTTTGCACTACCTGAGCATAATTTGATATAACGATTTGTTGTCTTGTTTGTAGGTATGCAAAAAGATTGATCGCGTAAGTCAATCGCTGCTGAACAGAGGTTTCATGAAGATGATAAAAAGGCACAATGCTAATTTGAAAACTATCAAGTCGCAACTTCCCCGGCGTGAATCCGAACGGAGGAATCACCCTTTGGCCAAGCATTCGGACATCTTGACTTGCATCGAAACGAGAATCTCAATGCTTTCGATGACTTATTCGAAGTACATCGACAAAGATTTGTGCTGTTTCATTCCCGGGAAGGTGATCGACGAGGTTTTCAACATTTTAAAGCTCATTGAGGGCACCTCTAAGCCGCTCAGAACGCACGAGGTGTTGCAGGAATTACGAGATATCTCATCGATGGCTATTGAGCATTTTGACGAAAACATCGCTCACCGGCTAAAACGAATTATGGGTGTTCACCATCCCAGCGGAAGTCATTTGCCCTTTCCGACTCCAGGGTTCATCCAAAATGAAGTGGTTCTGCCCTGTGACGTCAACGGAGAGAAACTCATTTTGCCTACGCTAACTCCGATTTCCCCACACAAAGCCGGCACATCTCAGCAGCTGTATTGCCATCAAAGTTCCTCAACGGCGTGCCACACCAGTCGCGTGAATCATGCATCGATTAATCGCCTCAGCCACAAATCTCGCAAAATGAGACTTACCGTCAACAAGATCGTAACCGCGATGCAAAGTTACAAGCACCAGATGAAGCAAATGCGCTCGCAAATTATACGCAACTGCGTTGAAATTAAAGATCTACGCCGGCGTCTCGACGAGTCGGAAACAAAAAATCGCGAACTGATTGCGAACATCAATCAGCTTAGCTTCGGCGTCGCACCAACCAGCACAGAACTAGCATCTAGTTCCGTCGAACCGAGCAAAACGGCCCGTTCTTTGACTACTCGCAACATAAAACCACGCTCGGCCACCATCATATTAAAGCGAGTACTGGCCGAAACCGAATCGCTCGGTGCTCCCATTGGCCATGTTTCCACGTCAGTAGCTTCGATGCTATCGCCAGTGGAAGACGAGCCGCAGAGCTGCTCAAAGAAGGCAAAGCTGAATTGAAGCGTTATATTAATACTCTCTCTATCTCTTACCTATAACTTACGGTTAGAAGAGCAACAATTAGAATCTAAAAGGAAGTTTGATTACTTCCTTATCACTTCTCTTCTATGATAGTATCTCTGTCGATTTTAAATTTATGTAAGAAGCGATCAAAATGTATACTACGATTGGAAGTTGTCTCCTAACAGATAGCTTAGAGAAAAACGGTAGCAACAAAGCTAGAATACTGAATTTGGACTAGCGTATACTGTACTAATATCTTTCAACATTATCAACAAATAATTGCTCAGCGAAAATCAGCAATTGCGCGGCAAATTGCTTGTTGGATTAGTATTGGAAGAACACAAGCCATACAAGTATGTGTTAGTAAGTATGCTAATCGAACTGCTGATGTTGTTACTATTAGAACACAGTAAGTAATGTTTTCTGTTTCTTTAGCTGCGCTGAATAGTTTCATAATTATTATTCGAAATATACATTGAACTAACATGAAAGTTGTTTACTCGTTTTTTCTCTGACGAACGCCACGATCGCGGTTTTTAATGTACAGGACCCTAAAAGGTCCCTAAGCCAAGCTCTAGCCGCATTCTTCGTTTGTTACTTAGTTGAATACTTGCGAATACTACGGGTATCCTGACGATTGCCAGTACTAGTGTTTGAATTGGATTAATTCTTGACTTTATAGAATAAAATAATTCAATAAAAGATTTTTTTACCAATTCCTCCTTAGAATTTATAGGGTTCATACGAAGGTTTAACCTACCTCAAGTAGACATAGTGGCGTCAACTGAAAAATTCAATTATGATTGATAGCGTCGTTCCTCCTTAGCTGCTATCATGTTTCTCTAAGCCGACTTTAGTACTAGGGCGGCCCTTATCTTTTGGACAATCGACAGCGGTTACGATTATCGAAACGCTTATTGATTTAGTCCTGCTTGCGAGCACGCAGTAAGCAAATATGATTACACTCGCCAATAACTACTATCGAGTCACTTACTGATAGGAGCAATGACATGATATTCAATTGAACTGAAAAAATAGAAATGCAACACTCAAATGGAAAAAAACGCAAAACACCGATAGATCTTTTGAATAGAGACTCGTTGAGTGCTCGTATGAAATGTTATATTTGCTTCAATATGTTCGTCCGATTAGATTCTAAAATGTATAACTTATGCGTGCTGCAATGCATATAATTGCAGTAACGCTTACCACACTAAATACTTGTTCAAAAATGACATGAACCTTCCGTTCTGATTTTTTCATAATAATACGGCTCATACAAGATGTAGAAGTGATTGAACTGTTTAAGTGGCTGGCTAGATTCACGAGGAATATTCAGATTCGTTTTCGTGACGATTCACATTTTTTCTTCAGTATTGTAGAAGAGATTCCCACTTGCTTGATGACTGACTTGAGCAAACCAGAGTGGCAAACCAATGTCGACTAGTGGATAAATATGAAACAAACGTGCAATGTTTTTCTAATCAGGTAAATCCGGTGGGTTAGTCTACTTCTGGAAGGCTGCCAACTGCTGATCTATCGGCTGAATACCCAGCATATTTCCGGTGAAAGGAAGGACCACTTTGCAGTTGAAGTACCACTGTAGCATGAACAATGAGAACAGGAATACATCTAAAAGAAAGCAAATGAAAGCATTAAATTTTTAACCATTCATTACCAACCCCTCTATGGGCATTCGATTACGAGGACATGTACTTACGAATCGTCACCCGTTCCCAACTTTCGACCATATATAATTCGGTTATCATTAAATACCGGAACCACCAGTAATTGATGAAGTTCAAAACCTTGTCCAAAAGCTGAATCATCGTTTTCGACAGTAAACAATCCTCACCACCGAAGAAATTTTTGTGGCTGTGTAACGCCACCAATCAATAGTTAGCCCGGTCGTATAAAAGTAATGGAAATGTATCCGAATTTATACAATTCCCTGATGACTAGCTTCCGACAAGTTAAAATCCGCTCATCGAGTAACTCGGTCTGTAAACTCAAAACTGCAACTGAAAGTATTAAAGTAATGAAAAAGAGAAATTTTTGACAATCCGAGACGGGAGAGAAATTTGAGACAGTATCACGTGGTTCTAGTACTACAATTGAGCCGCTGGTGAAATGGGTCAATATTTTACCCAATGTCGGTCTATCTCTATAAAAAATTGCAGGACATTCGACAAATGTTTATCGCTTTTTTTTGCTGTCCAATATATGACGTTTGTCCCAGCAGCTTCAGTCAGTGATGTTCCCCCATTTTGAGCGAATGTTATTAAAAATATCGAAACGTCAAAAATTGAGCAACATCAGATGGCTTTAATCAGAGCTGCCATTTATACAGATTTTCTGCATTATATAATGCAAATTATATATCGATAAAAAAACACGTTTCATCAAAATATTGAGCAGATTTTCTGGTAGCTTCGAATCGGCAAGCAACGCGCGGCAACGCATCTATGTTGGCTTTAGAATATTTCCACACATGGCTTTCACGTAATGACTATATATCTGAAAATCACGTAAATGATACGAGTAACTCATGTAGCATGTACCGGGCAATCTTATAAGACTTATCTAGATCACATAGAACAAATTGGATGAAGCAAAGATCCAATCTCGATAAACATTTGATTATGGCTTAAAAGCCAAAAAAATTCACTTTGAATGAAAATTCCAGACAAACGGTCACTCGCCAGTCACAGATGTTGGTAGTAAACAAAAGAGAAAAGTTTTCTCTAGCATTTAGTACTGTGAACTGTGTTTGGACAGTAACGGTTTGTTTCCCTTTAAAGAGAATTATGACAGTTGGTTTTTAAGCCGTAATCATATGTTTGTCGAGAAATGTATAGGATTTTTCGAATGAGAATATTTTTTTGAGTGTACGTTTTATACGATTGTATGTCGTTTCCCGGAATACCATTTACCGGAAAACCATTTCCCGGAATGCCATTTCCCGGAATGTACTATTTCCCGGAATATCACTTCCCGGAATGTACCATTTCCCGGAATACCATTTCCCGGAACGTACTTTTTCTCGGCAATTTGTTATACTATTGAAATCTGAAGTACTTTGAGAACATTTGCATTTAAAACTATGTTGCTACTCAAATATTTGTTTGGTTCTCTTCACAGCTTGTCTTTGCTAGCTGATCATGTTAATGAATTTGGAAAACTAATTCTCAAGCATATGTAATTTTATTTGAAGACCTTATCAATCAATTGAAGGTCCAGAAAATAGCTTATGCTAAAAAGAAGGCAATATCAAAGAAGGTCTTAATTTAATTTAAAATTCATAGCATTTCAAAAATATGCTGCGAAAATTTTAAAGAAGGCAAATCCATTTCATTGTATTTATTGTATTTGAACCAATGAAATTCTAATATTATTTCCATTGATTTGTTATTGTTCCAAAGAAGGCTAATTCACATAGAAATTTTTAATACGAACTGAAATTTAAAATAACTGAAGGCATTTTCAATGCACTGTTAGTGTAAACAAATATTAGTGAGAATAAAAATCAATGAAAATCCAAGAGTATTTTCAGGGAAACTTCATATAGATTAAAATAACATTCTACACAAAATGCCAAAGAAGAACGCATTTTTATAAGAAGGCAGACAAATACATTCACAATCTATAAAATTTCAAAGGTTCCAGTAATATTTATGACTAAATTTTAGGAAATGTTTATATTTTTTCATTACCTTTTACCTAATCTTCATGAAAATCAATCAACGTATTCAGGGCATTTTAGAGAACTGTGATTGGTCATCATAAAAATGTTGCCAACGTTGTGGAAAACACTGCCTTTTCAATTTCAAAAATGGCCGCATTTCGAGGCGTTCTAAATTGATCGTTACGAATTTACACTATTTCCTGTAATGTTTGACCTAGTGTCAAAAACTAAAGTTTTTTTCGATTCCTTAGAACGATAGCAAGTGACTTACGTAGGATTTTTTTCCACTATTTCAATTTTACGTGAAACGCTGACAATATCATCTTTCAATTTCATTGCTTTCGTTTCTCTTAGTCTTAAATTTGCTGAAAATAACCAAGAAAATCGATACAGACATCATTTATTAACTTAAATCCTTCGCACGTCGCTGGAGAAAATAATTTAGAATATGCTGTGTATATTTCAAAGTTCGTGGTTTGAAGTGGATTTGAAAAAAAACGCGTTTGAAGTTTTTAGTACGCTTGGAGTTTACCTAAAAACGATAGGACAGAACTAATAATATATACAATTAGGTATTCTGTTCGCCTTTCATTTTCTGTTATATCAATTTATTTCAATAACAAAATTTTCTAATCTTAAAAATTCTACAGTGGTGTATTATGCTTTTCACCGAAGATTACCACGTGAACAAATAGATCCAATATAGTAAAAGAATTGAAAATATACCATTTTAATCCTCAAAATTTGGAACAAATATGAGGCAAAATATAGGGCCTGTTAGTCAGGAATTAGACGGTCATGAATTTATGAAATTTATTCACCTCTTCACTACCTGCGGTGGAAAAATTGGAAATTATTTGTTTCTATTTTGGTACCCATTTCATGCATTGACATCCCATCCATTTGGGTGTTTTTTATTCCCCACTCGATTTTTTTAATCGTCCCAAGTTTCTTTTTGGTTCAAAACCAAAAGTCGTTCGTAAGCTGTTCATATAATGATCAATTTATAGCGCATTGCGCACATAATAAGTGCGATTAAAAGTGCGGAAACACAAATAAAACTGCGCTTTTACATTGAATTGTCTTGGTGTCTATTACGCACTTATGTATTATCCAACGAGGAATAAGTGCGCCTAATACATGAAAACGATTTAATGTAAAAGCGCACTTTTATAAGAAAAATCGCACTTGTATGGAGTCCAGTTTTAAATGCCATCAATAATACATAAATTTTCCTTACATCGCCAAATCGAAAATATTAAATCTTTAAAATGACAGTTTTGCAATCTTGTCGCTATCTTGTTTTTTTACCACAATAACCACTCAAGATCAAATAAATTTGAAAATATTTTCAAACAACTTTTCATGTTCTAAAGTAGGTAAAATCTCCTAGAACAAAATTAGCTGCATAGCAGGTCTTCTAAAAATAAGTTTGGTCAGTGAGGTATGAGTTCTTTTTATTTTCCGGGAAATGGTATTTCGCGAAATGGTTTTTCCGGGAAATGATACATTCCGGGAAATGGTTTTCCGGGAAATCGTACATTCCGGGAAACGATATTCCGGGATATGGTATATTCCGGGAAATAGTTTTCCGGGAAGTGGTATTCCGGGGAATAGTATTCCGGGAAATGACATACAACCGTTTTATACTAACGCCTTCGGATTTTTTACTTTTCAACTGCAACCAGAATAATATAATATTATATTCTGGCAACCGTGGCCAATCTGACGTATAGAGAGCATAGCAATTTTTTTCTTGACGGCCGCACACCGAAAACACAAAAAGGTGCATTGCTGATTACTTGACTTCTGGCTGTAAGATTTATTTTATTTTGTTTCCGCCAGTGAAACGAGTGTAAAACAATATCATCCGGCCTATATGTTCTGTGATCTACTGTAGTGAGTCATCGAAAGCGATCATGGCATCGGCACAACAAACCTCAACCAGTAGCAGCAGTGCAAAATCAAAGGACAAAAAATCACAGGAGGAGATCTATGCCGAATTTCAGCAGCTGCGAAATCAACAGCGGAATTTGATCAATAACTTAAACACCCTGGAGTTGGACCTCAAAGAACACAAGTGAGTTTTGTTGAGATTTCGGAGGGAATCATGCACATACGTACAAGTTTAGTGATTTGTTGCAGGAAGTACACTCAAAGCTAGTATAACCTCAAACCATCTCTCAATGCCAAGTTATTTTTATTGCCAATTTGATTCCATTTTTGGGAAAACCATTAAAAATGCGTTTACTCCTTTATTTGCAGAACAGTGATCGATACACTGAAAACGGTGGAACCGGGCCGAAAATGCTTCCGCCTGATAGGTGGTGTCCTGTGCGAACAAACGGTTGAAGTAGTCCTTCCACAGCTGGTTCAAAACAAGGATCAGTTGGAAAAGCTCATCGAAAATGGCAAAGATCAGATTACCAAGAAAGGCATTGAGATCAACCAGTACAAGGATGAGCATAACATTAAGGTTCGCGGTCAGGACACGACACCCGCAGCGACCAGTGAGAAGGAAAATGTCGAAGATAAATCGTCCGGGAATAGGAATGTTCTGGTAGGAAACCTGTAACTTCTGACACTATGCGGCAAGAGCACTTCGTTCGATGCAAGTCAGCTGATTCAATAAATTGGATGGATTGCGTCCTTGTTTCGGTTGTAAAATTATTTTTTGGGATAACGAGAGTTATAAGTTGCGCTGGTCGAAATGGTAGTATTGACGAACAAAGTGGATACAGATCGTATTCAATAATCCCGTTCCCAATTATTTATCGTAGCTCCTAATCAGGTAGAATTCAACGTTTCTATGTATTACGCCTCCACATCATCCTCTTCTAATTAAAACTAACTTACTGGAATTGTGTATTTTATAACTACCATAATTTCTGTTCACTGTTGCTTAATGAATTTGAATATAAGAATACACATAGATGATTTTTTTTTTCTGATTTAAGAATCGTAAATATCACTTCAAGACTTTTGTAGTAGCATACCTAATGCCATTTTCTTTTTTTTTTATCAAGCAGTGAACTTGTAAAAAAACTGCGCTTATTTATAATTACGAACAAGATAGGTGGTATATAAATTCGATTTGTCGTTCACCCGGCTTCTACAGGATGTTTTTGCAAAACCTGAGAACCAATTAGGCATGTTATGAAGGGCTAAAATTAGAGAAGAGTCCACTGGGTATTTGGTTAATACTTACCTTACTTATCAGTAAGTCTAAGTTGGTAATGTTCTTTGCTGAATCAAGAAGTCGTCTCCAGTTCACTCGGCCAGTAGCTCTTTGTCGCTAGTCGCCTCGCAGGACATGAAGACTGCTCAGGTCCCATTCAATCTGGTCGATTCACCTTGTTCGTTTTGCATCTTTCCCCATTGTACCTGTAGGATAAGTTTCTAGAATTCTTTTTATTGGCATCTTTAAGCAGAAAATATATGTAGGAGGTGCTACATACTTGGGGTGGATGTTTGGCGAATAAACTGTCAGACCAGTAGCAAATCTTTAAAAGTTTACATAATAATTATGTAAACTTATTAACAATTATTGTTGCATTTTTTAAGAAAATTGGCCTTAGTTATTGTTATTTATCAGTGTGCAATCGGGCTGTCTCAACAACCTTTTTCTGCAACCTATGTGCATTAACTGTACACCTACCGTCTCACCGTTGCACTTGACAGTGTGTGCAGTGCTTTATGGTCACACCTACGACCGCGCACCCGACTTCCCATGAGCGTTTTGGCGGCTCAGAGGCTGTCCTTCCATGTTGCTCAGGGATACATTGCTCATATACACATCCATGCATACAGGCATACATAGGGCCCCCAGAAGTAATACCGAGAGGTAGTTCCTGGGAGGAATGATGGCGGAGCCCAATGGAGTTTAGTCGGTATTAATGGCTGGTCACCATTTGAGTCCGACACGCCCCCAGTGCACCCCGTGTGGTAGATTGGACCCTACCGTTAGCACGTGTACTGGGCTAGGACATAAAGGTCTTCTCCATTGTAAAAAAAAAAAAAAAAAAAGGCATACATAGGGGCTTACATTCATACATACTGGGCCCTATTCTCACAGTCACGTCACTTAGTGACTAGAAGGAAATTTTGTTATAGTCACTGGGTGACGTGACTCTGAGAATAGGGCCCACTTTCATACATACATACAAACTATTTGGCACAAGTATATAGCGTGTAACGTCGTGTCATCTAGTCTGTCATCCTATGGAAAATCATCTTACCATCACCTTGGGGTCAACAAAATTGGCAAATTTCGCATTGAATCCGTTTATCGCTTCCTGATCTCCTTGTTGTCTCCTAGGTTCGAAGCGGATCAATCGACTCTTAATCGAAACTAGCAGTATTAGTCCTTACTCGCGAATACTTTTCCTACAACTGTGCTGTTTCATCTCTATCTTATAACATAATTCGATTATCCCTGTTCTAGTCAATATACGTATTGATTACATTATGGACCAGGCAAACCCTCAATTTTTCTATTATTATTATCCTGAGTAGCTAGACCAGTGAAGGTATTTCGCAAAAAAAAAATCTCTGCTCATAAAGGCGCCTGGTTCGACTCGAATAGACCACACCGATGCGAAAGGGTTGCTTATCATTTCTGAGAGCCGGTGTGCTTGGTCGAGTTTAATAATCATAAGAACAAGTCCTGTATAATTAACTATCTCTTAGATGCCAGTCCTGCACTCCTTTCCTGAACTAGCCTCACACCCACCAGTAGGATCCACATGTCCCCCACCCAAGCGAATTGATCAACTTGCAAGTAGGAGCACATATCTACCAACCAACCAGCCAAGAAGACTTCCGAATCAATGAGAATGGACCATGCCAGTCGAAGGCCACAGGCCCAGCGCTATCTCGTACAGTGTCATTGTCATTTCTCAGCCCACACCCTGGCAGATGTTCATCCGCCCATCTAGACTCTGTCAAGATGAGAACCTACAAAGCCTAACTGTTCGTATGTGCTAGTCCGTATAGATTTTGGTTTGCTGAAACGAAACAAGAAAAGCAAAATAATTGTGATTAGTATCGTAGTTGTAATAAGTAAGTAAACGATTTCTCATCTGTTGTTTGTTTCCTTGTTCGTAGTCCTCCTTCCTGTTCCTGATCTATTTGGGCTATAGGGATCTTTAGGGGTGTGCGGGTTAAGACATATTCTGATGCAGATTAGTACCGTGAATTAATATCTCAGTCCTTTTTCAATTTTTTGGCCCGAAACTATTGAAAAAAACATTTTTTAGTTTGTTTCCTTTTAGGACAATAACACATCCAAACCCATGCGACTTGCATGACCCTATAGGTTGCCTTATCAGATCTACCATAGTTTGCAGATGAAACTTGAGATGGCAGGTTGCTAGCGGATTGACAAAGTACCAGATCATGCTGTGTGGGGTGCTATCCCGGTTAACAATGAGGCGAACGAGATATTTGCAGATACGTCATTTAGTAGGACAACTGTCAGTTTGCTGGTTGAGTTTAATTTGGTTTTTTTAATTTAAAAATCATAAAAGAATAATTAAGGTTTAAGAATGATATGAGTGTACTCGTAAGGACACCCGCTACCAATACATATGAAAAACTGGCACAATTTTTCCAAATTAAAGATCCCTATTGGCTTTCCGTTTCCTTGGCCGTCACGTTCTCTCCCGAATAGAAATGTACAGTAACAAAACCATGATTTTCACTGTGACAGTACAGTAATTTTACAATAATTTACTGCAAGTTTTAGTGTTATGCTACAATACAAAAACAATAAACTTTAGTGTTTTTACAGTAAATTTCAATGTAAAATAGACTTTTACAGTGAAAAAGGGGGGTGGTTATGTATCTTAACATTAAAAAAATAAATTTTTCTCCATACATTTTTTTCTCAAAAACAGTAAAATTTAATGTGAATGCACTGTATCGGTTTTTTGCTGAACAGTGAAATTCATTGTTACATGAAATTTTATTGTAAATCTACTGTGAGAACTTGGCATCGAACAATGTTGAAACAGTAATAACTATAATAGTTATTGTTTTATGATTGTTTGTAGGGTAAATGCTATTGTAAAATTCTATCCGGGCTTGCACCGAGTTGCATATATTGTAGCAAGAGAAACAAATGAAAAGGCAAAACAAAAAAAAATGAAAATAAATGCGAAATGCTCTCCTTCCAGACCCCGAACATAACCTCTACTTTCCCTTTGCTTATCATTTTGGTACCAGCCAGGAAGTACTTGGCATTGTACCCACTGCTCTTCCACCATCCTCGTGGTTTTCTCCATTTATCACTGGCGTCACATGCGATATTTGGGTACGGAAAATGATTTCCTGAGCAGACAATCAAATGAAAGAAGATTGCCAGGTAATTATTGCACAGTTCACACCAAATCGAATTGCGTAGTTTGAAAGTGTGACGAATCAAAAGTGTGATCAAAAGCAGGGATACCAGGCATATTTTTCAAATGTCTTCACATTTCATGAAAAAATGTCTTCACTTGTCTTCACCGACCAGGATTCTGAATCGGTTTTAGATTTTGAGCCAGAATGCTGCCAAAAATCGGTCAGCCAACGAAACAAATTTGTCTTCAAAATAAAAACCCGTCTTCACAGCCTTTCAAATGTCTTCAAAATGAAGACATGTCTTCACATCTGGCATCGCTGATCAAAAGTGCAGCTCCTTTGACCCTGGTCAAAAAATGCCCAGTCAAAAAGGGCAAGTTGCTGGCTAACGGGGGGCTATTTGCCAACTAGGATGCGCTAATTGCCCTTCAATTTGCCAGCAAATTGCTGGCAATTAGGGGGCTATTTCAAAAGCAACATTTGGGCGATATGCCGCCGTCATTTTTTAGCCGCTCTACCCGCCCTTAAATCGCCCCTAAATCGCCCAGGGAACGCGCCATTTAATCGCTCTTAATTGCCTAATATGAAAATTACAAATATTCCCTATTTTCGGATTCATTATCTACTCACATAAACTTAGCACTACACTAGGTAATCACCACCAAACTATAGGAAGAATCAATGGTTAAATTGATCTTGCACACCAAAACTTACCACAATCTGACTTTCATTAAAACTCTAGGTCAGAGATCTTGTTTTTCTATACTTACACACGATTCCACAATTTCCCACATTCGTTGTCTAAATGAAGTGCACTAGACAAACAAACTACAAGGGAGAACACACCAATTGTTCAAAAAACAATTTCAAGCTTAAGCCAAACATGAACCGCCATGTTGGCAAAACGCGAAAAAACAACCAAGTCCATTTGAGCCGCCAGAAAATTTGTCTAAGTGTTGAAATTGCCTTTAAATAGCATTCGCAAATTGCATTTGTTCCTAGGGGCAATTAACACAGGTTAGTTGAGTCAATCGCTAAGAGAAGAGATGACAACAGGCTTCTTGCTCTTCTTAATTTTCTCGACATAGCCCTGCCGTAAATCTGAAAACAACAAGCGTTCATGGTTGCCAGATTCCTTTTGAATGCTTTTTACACTTGCTGAAAATAATTGTACCTCAAAGATCGCGCCTCTACCAAGATTTTACAATGCGAGCTGCATTGAAAAAATGAAATTTAATTTTTATTCATGTCTCTCTTAACAATACACGTAACTATATCGTCATTCAGGACTTTTATTGCATTTGCATGAAATGTTGATGTGTATGAAAAGTAGCCAGAATAGATTCAGCAGCACTGTTTTTCATCCTGATTGTAAATAAAATGAACGCTCATGGCTGGCAAAATGACCAATCAGAAGCTGGTTCAATATTGAGGTTAGGACTGGATCAAAATAGCTACGCGATTGTCTTCTCTTCTCTTAGGTCAATCGTCGAACTTTTTAAATCGCCTGACCATGTTCGCCCGCATTTTTTGACAGGGAATTGCCCTTCAATTTGCCAGCAAATTGATGGCAATTAGGGGGCTATTTCAAATGCAACATTTGGGCGATTTGCCGCCGTCATTTTTTAGCCGCTCTACCCGCCCTTAAATCGTCCCCAAACCGCCCAAGGAACGCGCCATTTAATCGCCCTTAATTGCCTAATATGAAAATTACAAATATTCCCTATTTTCGGATTCATTATCTACTCACATAAACTTAGCACTACACTAGGTAATCACCACCAAGCTATAGGAAGAATCAATGGTGAAACGTTGGCTAAAAGAAGTGCACTAGACAAACAAAATACAAGCGAGAACACGCCAATCGTTAAAAAAAAACTATTTTAAGCTTAAACCAAACATGAACCGCCATGTTTCAAATACGCAAAAACAACCAAGTCCTTTTCAGCCGCAAGAAAATTTCCTAAATGTTGAAATTACCTTTAAATCGCATTCGCAAATTGCATTTGTTCCTAGGGGCAATTAGCACAGGCGAGTTGAGTTAAACGTCAAACTGTTTAGATCGCCTGACAATGTACGTTCGCATTTTTTTGACCAGAATATATGGGGCGTTATCCAGCTTTTTACGTGCCATAATGGCGGTCTAAATTATTCAGTTCGTAATACGTTTAATTGCCCTTTTTTGACAATAACCGTTTACGCCAGCTTGACAGCAACGCCCAGTTGAAGATGTCGGGCGTTCACTGAATAAACATCCAACGCATTGGACTAACGTAGGATGACTTAATCTCGCTGGGCGGTTGACGTAAACGATTATTGTCAAAAAAGGGCCATTAAACGTATTACGAACTGAACAATTTAGACTGCCATTATGGCACGTAAAAAGCTGGATAGCTATAAAGCCCCAAACAAAGAATTATGTTCGGTACTATACACGACATTTAAGCATTCCAGACGATATTTTGCATCTTGTGGGATGATTTAATACCTTATTATTCAGAAAATCAACATTTAGTAACTAATTACAGCTTTTAATCATTCGATTCAAAATTAATGTTTTGATTTTCATGGCAGTGATGCTGGCTGTACAGAGACGTTGTCCTTGACAGGGCCCCAAGATAACCCAGTCAAACTCATTCCGGAACCGGTTCGGATTTCTGCATGGAGTCAGTATGGTCACAGACTAACAGACATAACACTATGAGGGAATTCCCTAAAAAACATCGATTCAGCGATTTTCTCAGAACACTAGCTCCAACTTACATTCACAGTCCCAAACACTCATTTGCTGGCGGGTTACCCCTCAGGTTAAAGAACAATTTTTCACTAGTGGTCTATCTCCCATACGCTTGCTCATATGTCAGTGGCGCCATAATTGCAAATGTGGCCACAGTCCCAACTACAAATATATTTAAAATGACCGTTAAAGCGGGCGAAGCATTGTTTTCGAGTGTTATGTCTGTTAGTCTGTGGTATGGTTTCCAACTCAAATGCAACAACCGATTGAGTCGGAATAGCCCGGTCAAACCATTCGGAATTTGATTCGGAATCCTGAATGGAGTCAGTATGGATTCCAAATCAAATGCAACAACCGATTCTGAGTCGGAATCGGTTGTTGCATTTGATTTGGAATCCATAATGACTCCATTCAGAAATCCGAACCGGTTCCGGAATGAGTTTAACTGGGAGGTTGTTGCATTTGATTTGGAATCCATACTGACTCCATTCAGGATTCCGAATCAAATTCCGAATGGTTTGACCGGGAAGTAGAGAGAAATCGAGAGAGAAATAGCTTATGGAGGAAAAACCTAAAGTAGATTTGAAACTATTGTAACCAAAAGCCTTCATTTTCAAAAATATGCAACCAAACCAAAAAATCTGTAAATATCTGCAATCAAACTAAAAAATCTGCAAATTGAGATATCTGACGTTTAAAATACGCGCACTGAGATCGCGCATTTTTATACTACCGCCCTCCCCTTAAGTCATGAAGCGGGTTGTTTTCCTTCCAATTCGAAGTGCAAATGATTTGTTTTCCTCCCAATTCAAACGTCAAAACGGCACAATACCAACGCAGCTGGATATGTCTATAAATGCGCCAACAAAAAAATCTGCAGCTAAAATTAAAAGTCTGCGAATTTGCAGACATGTCTGCAAATCTGGCATCTCTGCAGCTGACAACGCTGCTGTCAAAACCGATTTCATCATTTTTTCCTCGCAAATGCCAAACTTTTCACTCATCCCTTTTGCAGTTCGAATCCGTCGTGGGAAAGTTGCTCCGGTCGATTGTGCTGCGGCTTTTGTAATACAAAACCTCTCTTTGCTTCATACAACTGCAAAAGGCGTTCCGTTGCGAGCTCTAGTGCTGCCTTTTGGTTGAGAACGTCGTCGTCATCGTCGTGGTGCGTTTTCTGTCGAATGCAAAGTTACAGTAGTGGGTAGTGATAGAAAAAGTGCGGCTGAAACTCAATTCGTAGAATTTCGAGCCTTCTGGAAGTGTATTTTTTTAGTTGGAATAGTGTGTGGGTGTAGTTATCCGGATAAGAAAATGTGTCGTTTTGCCGGATAACAAATATCGAAAGAATTCACGAGGCGGATCATCTGCTGGAATTTTATGCATTTCTCGAGATTTGGGCTAGCGAACGAAAAAAAAATTGAAGAAGAAGAAACTATAGAAGGCTCAGCCCAGCATACATGGATTGCGTAGAAAACGGAAAGAATAGTGTTGAAAAGCTGAATTATCAAATCCGGTCAGCAATTTCCAGATTTAGAACCATACCCAAGTGAAGCAGTAGATACTGCTGTTAATCGAATATTTTACACGGCCAACGATAGTCGCGGTAAGTGATTCCACATGACTGATTCTGCTTTTTTGCGGAACTGTTGCATATTGTTCTCGGTTTTAGGCTTACCATTATAAACCAGCTCCCTATTTGTTTTCTGTAAAAATTAGCTTCGAAAAGAATTACATTACATCGGCTGATGTAGCTTTACTTCAAATGTGACGTCCGGTTTCGCTCCGTAGACCACTAGAATAATAACAGTGTACACGGGAAAACATGTAGAAAACACCCTGGTACTTAAAATTAGACTATTATTCGAAGATTTCGCCGTCCTGGTTTGTCCCGATGCGTACTCGAGTGTGTGTTTAGCTTGACCCACCATTAGGGCATTAGCATTTCGCTAAATATTTCCGATTTACACTCCACTAAGAACGAACGTAGGAGAGAGCTAGATTGGGCAATCATTGGGGCTTGTATTACCTGTATGTAAAAATCAGCGAAAGATATTTAGATCCGATAAAAATATGTACGGCTTGGTACGTGCTTCAAAAGCCGTATGGGAAAACAATCCATTTTCACGGACAATATTGATAAGTTTGTGTGAGATCTTGAGTTGTGTTTGAAAATTGGTCTAGCGTACTTTTTCACTCCTTTCAAATTTGGTTTTTGGCTGCAATCGAGTGCTGATAAGGAATGAACAGAGATGATAAAAAGCATAATACCCACGTAAGCTTGGTTGTGTCTACGTAAAACTGCGTATTGGGTCAATACATTTATATGAAAATACTTGCACCGCGAAGAGAAAATTTATTTCATTTATTCTGAAGGATCTGAATGATTCGGATAAAGCTGACATAAATGTTTGATCCTTTATCTACCTTTCCTACCGGGAAAAATCTCATCAGCAATGAAACTAAAATCAAAATTAGTGTTTTCGAGTGTTATTGCGTTTCCACCACATTGATAGCGGATTGCATGTTCGGTGTGAGCTGAAAGGAGTACCATTTGAGATTCATTTATTCACTAGTAGTTGTTACTCTTTTCATTTTAGCAAACAAATTATATTTAATGGGAAAGGCCGTTTTGGAGGCTGTCAGTTTTGTAAATCTCACCTTTCAATATGCCTTTGGCTACCTTTGCCACAAGTGCATATGGACTGCAAAATCAGGTGCTTCGAAGCCACTGCTTAAAATCCGTCTTGTTGCAGGTCTCGTCAGTGATGTAGCATCGGAATTTCGTTTGCGGTGTCGGACTTGCGTTTCGGCAACATGTCATGGTGTCTACTCCTTGGAAAAACCGGTAAAAACATGGAACACTGGGTATTCTCACGGAATTAAATTTGACCTGGAAAAACCGGGAATCCTCAGGGAATTTTAAAAATGTACCTTGATGATATTAGAATTGAATCAATTCTCACGAGCAACGTCGTCCTCAAAAGACCTAAGCCCTTCAAAACTATCGCTCCTTTTTTGGAGTCTGTGCTGATTTTTATAGACTATAGGATTATTATTTTGGTGGGTGAATGGAGAACAGTGAGTCTTGCTATGTAAGGTATGCAAGCTAGGCTCGATGGACAAGTACAAGTTAGTCTTGGATCACGTACGTTTGGAGCAACTTCAGATGTTGCTTCGAGCTGTTCTCAACCCTATTCGACAGTTTTCATGTCGCCACCTGCGTCACGGCTTGGTAAGGCCAAACTGGTGTCGAATAGGGTAAGATTGTCTGGCGTACTCTTGATGGTCACATCATTAGCGTTTCTGCATTAGAATCGGCAGACAGCCTTTATTGATTATAAGATGAGGGAATATGTATAAAGTGATATGTAATGTCTTTTTCGCTTCAGTTAGTTGGTATTCGCATCAGTAGAGCGCGTGAGTGTCTCATATACGAGTTGCGAACGAAATGGCGAGTTCGGCGATAGAGATCTCGATACTATGAGACAATCGACCGACGGCGTCGAAATGTCGGAAAAGATGAGCAGCGGTAAGCGAGTTTTACAAGAGGGAATGAGACACTTACTTAATATCACGGAAATGAACTCTATAAGTATCACTAAGCCATATCAAATTTCAGCTCAGACTGTTCTGGAAATGTGAGGGATAGCCCTGGGTATGTGACCTTCGACTGGTATAGTCCATTCTAATTGGTTCGGAAGTCTTCTTGGCCAAACCGCACTGAGTGGGAAACAGGAGGACCTACTGTTAAACCAAGATTTCTACACTGATGGTGCTGAACAGCGCAACAAAGTTGGGGCTGGGATAACTGATCCTAGAGTTACCGTATCGGTATCTATGGGTAAATGGTCAACTGTATTTGAAGCGGAAGTACAGGCTATGCCACGATTTGTTTACAACGTAAATACGGACTCTGATAGTCAAGCGACCCTTAAATCATTGAAGTCAGTTTCGAAAGATTTATTCCTTCAGTGTACGTGTATCTCTAAATTGGTTTGGGAATGCATTTAAATGCTACAGCAGGAGGATAAAAAATGCGTTGGATCTTTTCTGAGTACCTGGGCACTGCGAAATTGAAGGCAATGAAAAAGCAGATTTGTTAGCAAGAAATTGATATTCAAACTTATTCCTAGGGTCTGAATCATATTGTGGGGTCTTAGAATGCACCTCAAATATGGAATTGAAGAACTGGGAAAATTCGATTATAGATGACATTCGGAAAAAATAATAATAGCGATAGAACCACTTGATGTGGCAAATAATAAAAAGGGGACTGCCACAATAGATCAAAATACTGGTCGCAGTGGAATATGCACCCAACAGGGAAGAAAGTCTTCTTGGCTGATTGGTAGATGTGTGCTCCGACGTGCAAGTTGATAGATCAATTCGCCTAGGTGGGGAACATGTGGATCCTGCTAGTTGTCGACTCTTTTGACCTTGGGTTTGAGGCTAGTTCTGGAAACGAGTGCAGGACTGGCACTGGAGATAAATTATTCAGGACTTGTTTTATACTTATTTAGCTCGACCAAGCACATCAGTTCCTAGAAATTCCGAGTAACCTTTTCGGGTCGGTGTGATCTGTTCGAGTCGAACCAGATGGACATTCGGTTCGAGTAAACTTTATAGGGAATGGCGGATAAATATTTCCTAGATTCTTGGGTAGTTATTCTTTTTGTGAAATTTTGGAATGTCTACAGTCCAGTTACTCCGAATAATGATAATACAAAAAAATCCATGACCCAATAACTGTTAATATTGACTACAACTAGAACTGTTTAAGATGAAGGTTGTAGGAAAAGTATTCGCTAGAAAGGACTAACACCGCTAGCATTTTCGTTAATAGTCGATTGATCCGCTTCGGACATAGGAGACAAAGTGGAGATTAGAAATAGATAGAAGCAGATTGAATGCGAAGTTCTCCACTATGACGTAAACTCCAACGCGATGGTACGATATGATTTTCCATAGAATTGTACAGACCGGCAAAGCTCTACAGCATTTTTGGCAACGTATGCCTCGGCATTGTATGGCAACAAGTCCAATGTTATAGGGATAGCCAATGTTCGATTAGATTTGTTTTTTGACAGCTAAACTTGAATCCAATCGATACAAAATGGAGTCTCCGCAGTTCTCTTTCTAGAATTTTTCTAGGACAGACTAAATGA
The DNA here is from genome assembly GCF_030247195.1 of Topomyia yanbarensis. NCBI lineage: Eukaryota > Metazoa > Arthropoda > Insecta > Diptera > Culicidae > Topomyia > Topomyia yanbarensis. The sequence continues at coordinate 313,287,543 of NC_080672.1, read as the reverse complement.
CACTACATTACACGACTTTTTGCAACAAACTTGTGCCAAACAGTAGATATTTATGTATGGATGAAGGTCCGTATGTATGAATGTATCCCTGTATGTATGGATGTGTGTAGAAGTAATGTATCCCTGAGCAACATAGAAGGGCAGCTTCTGTGCTGCCATGGCACTCATGTGAAACCGGGTGCGCGATCACATGTGTGGCCTTAAAGCACTTCACATACCAACAGGTGCAACGTTGAGCCGATAGGTGTACAATTAATGCACATAGGTTGCAGAAATAGGTTGTTGAAACAGCCCGATTGCCCACTGACAACAATAACAATGCAAATTTTATAACAAGGTTGTGAATATTATGAGGTTCTTATAAACATTTTGCAAATGAAATATTTTCACAGCGTGATATCTCGAGAAAAGAATGGGATAAAGAAAAAACTTACCTAGGTGATTTTTGCAACAAAAAAAACAAGAAATGTAATGATTTTAACAAATGACACTTCATCCTATTCCCAATTCAAAATTATAAAAATTTATGCACTTAAACAAATATTTTGTTAAATTAAAAAAAAGAAGCAATTTATTCCAGACGATAGCAATACTACTTCGTCTGAATATAAGGCTGAATTATTGTTAGTAAAGCAGACTATTGGTTTCACACAGTAATTCTCATCGTGTAAGCTATCTCTGTTCAACCTTAGGTAATGATACCTTCCGGTAGTGTGTGACGTCACGCGATTATCAAAGCTTCGACATATTTTCAAATCTGTTTGATCTTTAAGCATCCAGCGTAATTCCATCATCATGCAACATTACTCCGTCAGGTAGCATTACAAAACAAATAATGACAGGTATACGCGTTATCAGACGATCAGCTTTGCAATGATGTGGAGGAATTTGAGGAATTGACTTTCGACGCAAACTTGAATAATAAATTGACGATTTATTACCAGAACGTCAGAGGTCTAGGCACAAAAACGATGAAATTTTCCTTACAATCTCTTCTTCCCATTAGGACATAATTATTGTCACCGAAACCTGGTTAGATGATAGGATACATTCTCGTCAGCTTTTTCGTGATACATATGCTGTTTATAGAAACAATCGCAGTTTTGTGAATAGCCGTAAATCATGCGGAGGGGGTGTACTCGTCGCCGTTTGTACTGCATTGAATAGCTTCGTCGATTTAACACCAGTGGACGTTCCGCTTGAACAACTGTTCGTTAAACTGAAGCTACCTGACCGTTTTGTCAGCATCGATGTAATTTATTTACCACCGGATCGAAAGAATGATCTAGTCAGTATAAACAGATCGATTGATGCCTTGGATGTAATGATTGCGCATTTATTCAGCTGGGCCTCATTTGAGACACACATGACACTTGTCTGCGTGCTTCGTTCTTACATTTTTAAAGCTTGCGCTGCGCTATTGGAAGGATTCAGCTTCAACTGTCTTACACAAATTAATATATTTCTTGTTTGGACGTGAGTCTTTGTTTTTTCCTTTTTCAAGGATTTTTATGAATGTTCCCACTGGAAAACAGACAGAGAAAGTTGCCATGATCCAATACCTCCCAATTGGCCCGATGGGTCAATTAGGAGGTATTGGAGGCTGCGGCGGTGATCACGAAACTGTTGGGAACGTGTGATGGCATCATCACAGTTCCTCGATGGCGGAGTGGTTAACGCACCCAACTAGAGACTTGGGAGATCGCAGGTTCGATTCCTGCTTGAGGACATATCTTTTCTCAGTGTTTCCAATAAAGGTGAATTTTCACCGTTTCTTCGTTCTCACCGTTCCGGTCATTCTTTCTCTGTCTGTTTTCCAGTGGACACGTTCATACAAATTAATAGCATGGAAAATCGTTACGGTTGTATCCTGGACTTTGCCTTATTGAATGAAACAGCACTAGCCGACAGTCAGATCCACGGACCTGCTGAATCTATTTTTGTGATTGATTCAAATCATCCTCACGCAGAAGTTAATATCTTTCTGTCGAAATCTGTTATTTTTCCGTTTTTTTCGGATATCCCGAATGATCTTAATGTTGACATTCACAGAGCTAATTTCATGGGAATTGGATCAGCACTCCTTCATACAGATTGGCATTCACTTGAGCATACGGACGATAATGACTATGCCGTTGAATATTTCACCACCATGATTAATACGCTCATGGCTAATGATGTTCCTCTGCGTAGGCCAGCTCGTAAGCCACCGTGGGGTAATGCCCATCTACGACATCTTAAACGACCCAGAGCCAAGGCACTTCGATTGTATTGCCGTACACGCTGTTGCTTTGCCAAGTATCGTTTTGCGCTAGCGAGTAATAATTATCGATCCTGTAACCTTTTCTTTTACAAACGCTGCTCCATTCGAACACAACAATACCTGCGCAATATTCCCAGTTTTAAAAATTCGTGAACTCCAAGCGAAAGGACAACTGATACGTTTTTGAAGAAGCAGACTGGTAGTCTGGCTTCGGAGAAGTATGACTTATACGCCACTCCCTTAAAAAGAGCATTCAATGAAATTATTTCATCTCCTGATAAAATTGCGCATGCTTGTAGAGACACTCCATCAAATATTTGTCCTTTGAGAAGTTTCACTGTTACAGATCGGCAGGTTATAGCAGCAATCTGCAAGCTAGAATATTCAGTCACTCCTGGTCATGACGGCATTCCATCATGTGTTCTCAAAAAATGCGCGGATGCATTGATTTTACCGTTGACAACTCTATTCACCAGATCCTCCAGGCAGTGTTACTATCCTTCCGGCTGGAAAAGGTCAATTACGTTTCCTGTGTTCATAAAAGGAGATCGCCGAAATGTTGAAAATTACAGAGGATCGTTGTGTGCCCGCTCTAAAGTTTTTGAGATCATGAGCTCTCTGCATTCTGTCATAGCTATATTTCTCCTGATCAACATAAATTCATCTCAAAAAGATCAACCTCCAAGAATCTCGCTCAGTTCGTTTCATTCTGATTCCATTCTGCTTACGTAATATGCATGCTGGTGCTCAGATCGACACTGTATATATCGACTTGATATCAGCATTCGACAGAGTTGATGACGCAATGCTTTTGAAGCGGTTGAAATTTGAGTGTATTTCGATCTGATTCGTTTACTCGAATCGTATCTGATAGGGTTTTCGATTGATGGCACTGACACCGCGCCGGTGTTTTCCACTGGCACGGTGCCAATGGAACATGCCAGTGCAAATCGAGTGCAGACTTGAATGTGTGCGTGTAGATGCCCGAGCTGTCAATTAACAGCTGATGTTTGTTTATTTACAAAATCATTCCACAATATTTTCGGCAATAGTGTGATCACTGATCAGCCGCTACACCATGGAAAACTATGCACATATTCTGCTAAGAATATTACACCTGTTACGATCAAAGCCGTATGCTAAACCACAACCGGTTGTTAAACCAACACCTGCGGACCGGGCAGTAAAAAACACCAGTTCAACAACGATCGGGCCCAGTACCACTAAACCAAGTACCAACAGCGAAGTAACAACGACGACGACGCACCTGATGTTTCACCACCAAGGAAGAGGATCTCAATACACAGCAGCAATCTGCGTGAACACGACCGGATGGTTGTAAAAATCATAAGACAGTTGTATAAATCATAAAAGACCCACGGCTCAGTTATGCTAAAGCATTGAACCGTGTCAAATAAACAAGAAAAAATTAAATTATCAGTTTTATTGCTACTATCGAATCTTGCCTGGATTGTACTGTTGCACTAAACGAAGTATACTCAATATATTTTCTATCCGTTATACAACAGAATGACTACCAGTTCTACTCTCTGCTTTCAAAACAGAGCTATCAACACCCCGTACGCTCGGCGAAAATTGGTCGGCTGCAGTGAATTGCGCATGTCGTCAGAATACTTTGCTGGCAACGACCGGCTATGGATCAAGTTAACTGGAGATGAGACAGAAAAGGGCATTACGATGTTAATCTAAGCGTATGCACTTATGAACAGTTTTCGGGAAAACAGTGCACCACATTTTATTATTTATTAATTAAACCATTAAACAAAAAATGAAAATGTTTGTCAGTAGAATAAAATCGGAATTGTGTCAAATGAATGATACTCGTTAGTCATTATTCGCCAATCCATTGCGATTTTCGTTGTTTTTAAATCTAATAGTGGTCGCGCAGATCATACTGTGGAAGTAAATGTGATTGGTGTTCATGACACTGCTCTGTAGAATTTAATTTCTTGTTATCCCCGCTGTTACTCTTGCATAATTTCTTCATCAGCTTCGCTTCGGGTACAGATATGGTTCCGACCTCAACTACCGGTCAGTCACAACTTTTGAACGCTTAAGCCAACGACCCTGAACTTTCCACATATAAGACACGCTGTTGCTGTTGTCGCATGTAAATAGTTTGAAAAAATCCAGTGATTATTTAATTTGAATATTTCCTCGTCTGTGGACAGCTATAAATGCATGATTACCAATTTTCATCACGTTAGGCATTTTTTAAATCCATCAGAAGAGCGAGCTCGTGAGTTTCATTGCAAAGTGTGACACAACTGTTGTAATCCAAGACCGGTGTGCTGGACATGTAAACAACATGCCAGCTGGACACCGGTCTTGATTTGCGAATAATTTTGACCTATGAACATCGCAAGGTCGCTTTCGGAGTACCATCGACCGATCATCAGGAAGCACAGTCACTTTTTTTTGGACAAACCATTGCGTATGTATGTAATAAACATAATTATTTGCCTCACGGATTAAACGGTTTTTTCCGATGTGCTTTATCAGGAGAGTTACAAGCAAGGATGCAAAATGCCTACCTTTTCCACGGCTGTAATTTTTCTGCCTACATTCTCATTTCTCTCTCGATGCTGCTGTCATTCGCTAGTGCAGGACGCCCAGCGCTGTACGGCTGCCTGTGTGTAAAGCAGTAACATGACAGAAAACTACTGTCCCCAGTACAGCCACCAGACGCGAGCGGTACAGCTTCGCTTTCCTTATTTTACATTTTTTAATATTTTCAATCTTTTTAATATTTTTATTCAAAAATGACTACAATGAATGCGGCTCATTTACGCCACGGCCGGCATCAACGCTTTCGTGTGCGGGACTCTCCCTTTGACTATGCAGAGAAAAATGTACAAAGCGAGAGAACAAACTTTACTACGCCACACTCTCACCGAGCAGTCGAAGTACAGCAGCAAAACAAAAATGTATTCTACTGCTGTACGGCAAAATGTACTCGGTTTGACTACTGTTCTGGCAAGAGCTGTAGTGATGCGTCGCTGTAGCGGGCTGTACGGCTTGTGCAAATGTAAATATATCGAAAAAAATGTAGTTTATCGGTACCGTTGGCATCCCTGGTTACAAGTACCACCGAAGGGCATAACAGAATTGTACGTTGTGCAGATAAATGTCCGGATGATGCAGATTTTAGTAGCTATGTTTACGTTTCGGTTTAGGTTCACTACATTTCATCGTACATGGTTCTTTAATTGCAGAATATGATTTAACACTTCCTCCAAGCCGGTACCATGCTCATTCGAGCAACTGAGTGCAGGATTATCTCAAGAGTATCAGCAATATTACAGTATCATTCCGGATAATTTATTTTTCTATTCATGTCAACAATGGGAACTCGCTACGTTGTATGAAGGTGGGCGCAGATGTTCCGCAACTATTGAAAGTAGTAAATTTAGGAATACAAAACATTTTTCTCCACCAATGACAAGAACATCCAGATAAGGTTTGATTCGCAATTTTTGGAACAGCCGGAAGAGGCGAATGTAGTTGACAATAGTATCTGCTACTTCTTTGCCTTCAAAATCAGCAGCAGCAGTTACGATCCGATCGTAAAGCGGTTGAATTAATTACATTGCAACGTAATCATTTTATATCTGTGGAGAGAATATTTAATATTAAAACCATATCATCAAATTATTATTAATATTAAATAATAACATACCATATCATTGAATAGCTTCTATTTTGAATTTCGGTTTTGACGTTTGTGTTTTATACAATCCGTATGAAGGTATTAGTGAGTGCACTGGCTCCACCGACAAATTTTTCGGTGCCAAATCTCTGCCCCGAAATTGCACTGGAATTGCACTTTTTATTGCAGTTCCTATCAATGGAACATGGTGTCGGTGTTTTGACAACACTTCTGCAAGAAAAGTGCAATTTCAGTGCAAAGAACTACACCAGTTTCTTCAATCAAAAACTCTATAAGAGACCAAAAACTTGTAGTAAAAATTGGATGTGTGTTCTCTTCTTCCTTTTCGAACAACTCGAAGGAAGTAATTTGGGCCCACTCACACTCTTTATCAATGATCTAGCTACAGTATTACCATCATGTATAGTGTAATATCGTATCACACGACTACTGTATTGGAGATCAGCATCTTAAGCGTGTATTACAACCGAAGTCACTTTGGATTCTGCATTTACTTTTCGACCTCATTTCGAGTTTATTATTAACAAGGCAATCTGCCAGATGGGATTCATTTTTAAAATTTTGAATGAATTCAACGACCTTCTATGTCTCCGCTCATTGTACTTCGAATTGGTACGGTCGATATTGGAATCTAGCTCCATACTGTGGTGTCCATATCAAACAACATGGATACCAAGAATAAAAGCAGTTTGAAGTAAATTCGATCGTTATGCATTAAGGTTGCACAGAGAATGCGCAAAATTCAACGAAAAAAGCAGTTTTTTTTCCACACCGTATGTCAGATCTTCATAAAAATCAATCAGCACTGTAACAACATTCTACACACGCTGATTGATTTTTATGAAGATCTGACATACGGTGTGGAAAAAACTGCTTTTTTCGTTTGCGAATTTTGCGCATTCTCTGTGCAACCTTAAGACGCTTTCTGCAGCAGAACCCTATTAATCTTCCACCATACGAAGACCGTTGTACGTAATTAGGTCTACACTACACACATTTGAAACGAGAAGAAGAGTAGTTCAAGCTTTTTTCGTCGACAAGGTTCTTCTAGGAGATTTAGATACGTCGGAATTATTGGATCAACTCCACATCTAAGCACCGGAATGTGTGCTCCGTCAGTGTTTTGCAGTTGGAGCATAGGAACTCCCTGTACGGTCATGATCCGATTCGCTTCATGTCTGCCACATTCAACGAAGTGTTCGCGGATTTTGATTTGAACGTGTCTTCCACCACCTTCAAGAACTGGCTATTTAAGAGTTTCAGCCTTACCACATTTTAATCTTTATTTTTATTTGCTGCTTTTCTTTTATGTTTTTGCTTTTTTGTCTACTTTATTGCGTTATTATGTTTTGTATAATACATGTAATTGAAAAAATGTGGGTGCCAATTTGAGAAGAGTTGACGTTTCACTCAAATTGACTTTTCCCCATCCAGATATTCATTAGGTCCAACCAGATCAGATGATCAATAAAGAAATACGGTAGAACTCTAATTTTTCTAGCATCTGAATCGTACACTGAAAATTAAGTATCAGATACACGATCCGCGCGATCATCCAAGAACACGCGCGAATATGAGTTTGGACACCGGATTATGAAATCAAATTTATAGGCGCGAAGTTATATATATACGGTAGCATATGCGACACAAACGTCCACGCGGTCGAACACGCTAACTTACAAACGCTTGAGCCCTTCGCGATCATACATGCTATCGTGAAGTTCCTACGCCCACACATATCTGAACGGTAGAATGAATATCTCATTCAGAATCATGACCCCGTTACAATTGGTTTTCAGCAGTGTTTTAGTAGGCGACATTTCCCGTCTCGTCTGCAATTGTAGTGAGTGAGTTCTGAAGGCGGAGCCCTTTGGGGCCCTAGCTCTACAGTACCAGTAGGACAACTCTCGAAAAAAATATCTATGCAGATACAGAAAACCCTTCACGTACTATCGAAAAAATTAGTCAAATAAGTATTAAAGCTCACCAGAATGATGCAAGATGTTTAAAACTTAATTTTCCTTTTGCGCTCAAAATGTATTACACATTAATTGAGGAGACACCAAGAGACAGTGCAATATGTCTTATACACCCAAAATCCTATAGGGAAGATTCTGTTGCCTAATATTTTTCTTTCTGGACAATATACCATGCAAATGCACATTTAGATCACGGACCAATCTTTCCCAAAAGACAACAAGTGGTGGAATGACAAACTGTACACGTATTTGCATCACACAATCAAACGGTTTTTCATTATATGTGAACTTCGGCTCTTTGCGTATGTGGGGCAATCCAGAAGACTCCTTTGATTGTGTTATTACTGTGTCAAACCAGCCAGAATGCAGGCTGGCGTTTGCCGATATTCTGACAGAAACCAAATCCCGGATAATTTGACTAGGTAGGTTGGATTGTTCAAAGAAGATTCTCGTATTCGTTAGGATGCTTTGAACAGATATCCAGATGTCTGTGGCGATTTATCTGGGATCTGGGCCATACCAGTCCAGTCTCTGGATCAGAACCAGTACCTGGGTCCGTCCGTAGTGAATGGAAGTCCTTTAGTATTAACACTCGGAATACCAAGGGGGTAAAAAAAATGGGAACGCTTACTTTGACCGGTCATATCTCAGCCGTTACATAATCGATTTCAAATCTGTCTTCACCAATAGAAAGATATGTCTTTTGTGAATACGTCAAATAAAAAAAATAGTAGAATAAAGTTGTCTACCGTAAGTTACAGTAAAAAGAGTATAACAAAGTCGGTGAGAAAAAAAATGGGAACGCTTCTTTGACTTGCCATATCTTAGCTGTTTGCTTACTAATTTTAATTTTTTTTTTCACCATTGGATAGGTATTTTTTTTATAAAAACAGTGAACAAAGAATGATGGAAAACAAATTTGTATATCTGAAGGAATTGTAAAAAAAGTAATTGAGAGTCAGTGCAGACGAAATGAGTTTTTCTGTTCAAACAATCGTATCACGACCATTTGTCAACCAATTTCAATTTTCCTTACACCAATGCAATCCTTAGAGCTTCTAGACTTGTAATATATGCAATAAATAGTATATTTTCAAAAATTACTATACTTTTTCGAGTTTTTAGGAGATAAGATTTTTACAATGTACGTGGCATACGGCATTGAAATTCTTTGCGACTTGTTAGTTTTACGGTTTGAAAATTACCTGTTAGTTCTACATATTATACATGGATATTATTATATCAAAATGTTTGCACAAACGTGGAGAAACACAATATTGTATGTAAGTTACTAAATAATAGAGTGTGTTAGGACGATTCAGTAAATACGAAGAAGTTCAGAATTTTAAAATATTCGTCATATAACTTCAAATTTGAAGCGATGACCTATACATTTTAATACACCAATCGATTGTAACTGATGGCGGCTACAATTTCTGAAAAAAGACATTTTTATATTTTCTCAAAAAATAGCCAAAAGTACGTAGAAGTACAGAAATTTCATTTAGTTCGCAAATAACGTCGAATTCAAAGCGATGGCCTATACCTTTTTATATACCAATCGATTTTAATTGATTTTGGTTACAATTTCTGGAAGAACAATTTTTATATTTTCTCAAAAAACAGACAAAAGTACGTAGAACTACAGTAATTTCATTTAGTTGACAAATAACTTCAAGTATTCAAAGCTATCACCTATGCAATTTATACACCAATCGTTTGTGATTGATTTTGGCTACAATTTCTGAAAGAACAAATTTTTATATTTTCTCAAAAAAATAGCCAAAAATACGTACAAGTACAGAAATTTCATTTAGTGGGTAAATAACGTCGAATTCTAAGGGATGATTTATACTTTTTGCCTTTCTCATATAGAAAGGTTATGCAATCACTCTGAAAAACGTCAACCTAATCTCGGCCCGGAGGGCCGAGTGTCATATCCCATTCGACTCAGTTCGTCGAGATCGGAAAAAGTCTGTATGTGTGTGTGTATGTGTGTATGTATGTGTGTGTATGTGTGGGTGTATGTGTGTGTGTGTATGTATGTGCGTATGTGTCAAATAATGTCACTCATTTTTCTCAGAGATGGCTGGACCGATTTGCCCAAACTTAGTCTCAAATGAAAGGTGCAACCTTCCCATCGGCTGCTATTGAATTTTGGATCGATCGGAATTTTGGTTCCGGAATTACGGGTTTCAGAGTGCGGCTACACAGAAATTTCTCATAAAAACTATAGGAAAAATTAAAAATAGAATTTTTATTTTTGATGCTAAATGTATTCAAGGTGCATAAAACGTCGAGATTTGATGCAAACACGAAAAAAGTTTGACGAAGATTCACTTTTTTGGATTTTGCACATTTTTGCCTTTCTCATATAGAAAGGTTATGCAATCACTCTGAAAAACGTCAACCTAATCCCGGCCAAATTTTTTTTCGACTCGCATAAGGTTTCTGGATTTTAACAGGGGCGTAGTTGATGGTTTACGGAGAGGGGTTACACTCCCCCTCTACTGTTCACTCCCCTCCTTTAAAAATCTCCTTAAATCACCCCTCAGACCACCACCTCATACCCCTCCCTTTCAACCCCATCATCTTTAAACCACCGCTATATTACAAAGCATACCAATTTAAGCTGGGGAGTCGTTCGTTCATGGGACTTTCGCCCTCCTCACATACCCATCCCCGCATGACAAAATGAGTTAGCAAGCAGATAACATTGATCTAATGCTGATTAGGCTAATGGAGTATGATATTTTTTTGTTTCAAGTGTTTCACCGTCGACACGTAGCTCATCAAGTTCGTGGCTGGCATGCCATTGTGTATAAGTGCAAAGTGTACTAAGAATGTAATGGACATTTCCACAATTATGTTGAACATAAAAAGCCTCCATGCCATAGTTTAGAGAAATGAGAAAGGCACAATTGCACCGCTAGGTGGATTAAAACAGGTTTTTATACACCAATCGATTGTAATTGATCGCGGCTACAATTTTTGAAAGAACACATTTTTATATTTTCTCAAAAAATAGACAAAATACGTAGAAGTACGGAAATTTGATGTAGTTGGCAAATAAGGTCAAATTCAAAGTGATGGCCTACACTTTTATATATACCAATCGATTGTAATTGATTTCAGCCAGTGCTGCATTCGGTAACCGTAAACAGAAAACCTTCCTACACAGTCGCAAGTACTCATATTCGACTCTCTTTCCGTATAAGTTCTCGCACTGTGACAGCACCATATAGTGTCAGTCATACTACGTGAGTGCCTTTGCGAAAAAAATGTTCTGTCTTTTCGCTCTTTTGTTCACTCAGTTTGACTGAAGCCTCTCGATGACAGTCAGTTTTGAAAATTATTGTCATTAGGCCAAGCAAAGGGAATTTTAAATTCTGCACGATGCAAGTCTTGAATTCAATATTATAGTTCAAATACATTATCTATTAAACAATTGGTTTGGTTGCTAACCGAAAATTGTTTGAGAAATATTGTCTTTCATTTTCCGTCACCGTTTTGATAGGAGTTGTAAGCCACGTAAATTGCTCATTTAATGTCATATTCAATCATATAATATTCATTCTACATTCTATGGGATTCCCTAATAACATAAAACTAACTTCTGTTTATTCACAGTCTAGAGCACCCAAACACAGTAGGCAGGGTTAAAATGCAAGGAAATCAAAAGAAATATATGTTGTGTTTTGATCATGTTGATGTGTTTGGTTAGTTAAAAATATGCTCTGTCTGTTGATAAATATTTCTGCAGTAAACCAGGTCAAAAAACAATATGCATTACTACCAATTCAGGAGCATGTAAGCTATAAGTAACTTTCAAGTTTATCAACATGTTCAAGTTTAACTATCAGTATGTACTATGATTTTGATCGAATTTAAGGCAATTGCGAAGGGTCAATAAGCACTGGCTAGTGATTGAATCGTATATGGTGATTATTTAGTGAATAAAAACTACGCTTGTTGAATTCGCGTGGTAGACAAAAAGGAAAGAGAAATTATCATTGTGTGTTGTCACTTGACTCGGCTGTCTGCGCCCCGTCATTTTTTTTCTCACTCTCCCTCGTCACTGTTGTTGGTACTCACTATGCTCAGTTTCGGTTGCTCAAGTTCTCTCAACTGAAAAAGACGATCATTTTGATTTGTGACTGAAGCTTTCGGTACATTTTAAAGAAAAAGTGATGATCATGATTTTGTGCAACTCTGATTTCAGCTACAATTGTTGCAAGATAAACTTTTCATATTTTCCCAAAAAACGACAAAAATACGTAGAAGTACAGAAATTTCGTCTGATTGGCACATAACTGCGAATTTCCGTACTTCTACGTATTTTTGGCTAATTTTTGAGAAAATATAAACAATTGTTCTTTCAGAAATTGTAGCCGCCATCAATTACAATAGATTGGTGTATAAATAGTGTAGGTCATCCCTTTTAATTTGCAGTTATTTGCCAATCAAACGAAATTTCTGTACTTCTACGTATTTTTGTCGTTTTTTTAAAGAAAATATAAAAAGTTTATCTTGCAACAATTATAGCCGAAATCAATTACAATCGATTGGTGTATAAAAAGTATTCTAAGGGATGATCCCTTAGAATTCGACGTTATTTACCCACTAAATGAAATTTCTGTGCTTATACGTATTTTTGGCTTTTTTTTAGAAAATATAAAAATTTGTTCTTTCAGAAATTGTAGCCAAAATCAATTACAATCGATTGGTGTATAAAAAGTATTCTAAGGGATGATCCCTTAGAATTCGACGTTATTTACCCACTAAATGAAATTTCTGTGCTTATACGTATTTTTGGCTTTTTTTTAGAAAATATAAAAATTTGTTCTTTCAGAAATTGTAGCCAAAATCAATTACAATCGATTGGTGTATAAATTGCATAGGTAATAGCTTTGAATACTTAAAGTTATTTGTCAACTAAATGAAATTACTGTAGTTCTACGTACTTATGTCTATTTTTGAGAAAATATAAAAATCGTTCTTCCAGAAATTGTAACCAAAATCAATTATAATCGATTGGTATATAAAAAGGTACAGGCCATCACTTTGAATTCAACGTTATTTGCGAACTAAATGAAATTTCTGTACTTCTACGTACTTTTGGCTATTTTTTGAGAAAATATAAAAATGTGTTTTTTCAGAAATTGTAGCCGCCATCAATTACAATCGACTGGTGTATTAAAATGTATAGGTCATCGCTTCAAATTTGAAGTTATATGACGAATATTTTAAAATTCTGAACTTCGTCGTATTTACTGAATCGTCCTGACACACTCTATTATTTAGTAGCTTACATACAATATTGTGTTTCTCCACGTTTGTGCAAACATTTTGATATAATAATATCCATGTATAATATGTAGAACTATTGAGTAAACAGGTAATTTTCAAACCGTAAAACTAACAAGTCGCAAAGAATTTCAATGCCGTATGCCACCTACATTGTAAAAATCCTATCTCCTAAAAACTCGAATAAGTATAGTATTTTTTGAAAATATACTTTTTATTGCATATATTACAAGTCTAGAAGCTCTAAGGATTGCATTGGTGTAAGGAAAATTGAAATTGGTTGACAAATGGTCGTGATACGATTGTTTGGACAGAAAAACTCATTTCGTCTGTACTGACTCTCAATTACTGTTTTTACAATTACTTCAGATATACAGATTTGTTTTCCATCATTCTTTGTTCACTGTTTTTATAAAAAAATTGCCTATCCAATGGTGAAAAAAAAAATTAAAATTAGTAAGCAAACAGCTAAGATATGGCAAGTCAAAGAAGCGTTCCCATTTTTTTTCTCACCGACTTTGTTATACTCTTTTTACTGTAACTTACGGTAGACAACTCTATTCTTCTATTTTTTTTATTTGACGTATTCACAAAAGACATATCTTTCTATTGGTGAAGACAGATTTGAAATCGATTATGTAACGGCTGAGATATGACCGGTCAAAGTAAGCGTTCCCATTTTTTTAGACCCCCTTGGTAGTCCGCGTAACTTTTTACCCCCTTGGTATTCCGAGTGTTAACATAACATAACATCGTTAGTACAAATATTGGGAAGATGATTGATTCATTTTAGCAAATACTAAAATTTACACTGAACCCCTTTTCTTATTTGTTCTATTGCAATTACGACGATATTATTTTTGATTTCACTTCTTAGGGAATTCTTTGTGAGTGTATGGCGCCGTTCGACACGTTCATGAGTTGCGTGGGTATGGGTTTAGTCGACGAGTTTCTTATTCCTACTGTGACAAGATACAGATATATTTTGTTTTCGTCATAAGTTTACGCTAGTCTCGAATAAATATTTCATGAGCTAGCAGTCCAGTAAATTAACTATCTTTAAATTTCATTATTAGTTTGCTTCGTCCATCAAACTTTTACGACCATTAACGAGATATTCATACACCCTTCATTCGGCCCGGCAAATTCCCAACAGCAGTGTAGTCAGTAAATTTGTTTGCTGTCGTTCGGTCAATTATTTTCCGATTCTCAGCTATCAAATGTCACTTTTATTAAGATCTCAGCAAAAAAATGTTTACTGAACTCTTAACTGTTGAGATTTCGGCAAAAAATGCGGAAAAATCTGAGATTAGTTAGAAAAAAAATGAGTGTGGATCTGTTGAGCGTAGTGAGATGAAAATAAAAATAAAATAATGTTCTGTTCTGTAAAATGAAAGATGAAGATAAAGTAAAGTGGGAAAATTTGATCCTTTCGAGCAGAGGGGGAACAACTTGACAGCTCCTATATAAATCGTTGAAACCTCTTTTTTGGGTCTGTGGGTCTAAAATGGCGGATCAATCTTTATTCAAGAGCAATTTCTAAAAAAGCGTAAAGTTGTTCGCAGTGAAAATTTTCTTGTTCAGATTTTTTTACTTCCGATAATTCATTTTTGAAGACTTTTTGGGTTTGGTGTTGTTTTATTATAAAAATAATGCATCTTTATTCCGATGCATTATTTTCAAATGATTCATGATTTTTTGGAATCATCAGCATACAAACAAGCGGCGCTTATGCTAGTTAGTGAGCATCTTCATTTAGTTTTAAGATATAAGGTAGTAATATTTGCATTGCAATGTAAACAACACACACAATGATACTGGACTGTTTTTCTCCCTCTCTGATAGAAAATGAGCTGTCATCACTTCTGAATTTTGTGGAAACCTTTGCACCGTAAATGTCGCATGCTGTCAGAAATAAACAATCGAAGTCAATCCCGCCTTTGTTGAATACGAAGTGAAAAATGATAATCACAAAACTAAATATATTTAAGATTAACGACAAACTTTCGAGAATTGTCATATGCGAAAGATATTTACGGGAGAAGAAAAAGTTCACACTAGAAACGCACTCCAATCAAATCATGCATTTTACATTCGGCACAATCTGTAATCCTTTATGAAACTCCAAAATGACGAATTAACTTGTTTGTATTTGTATTAAATTATTACGCTGTTTTGAAATGATCATCTTGATCACCGCTTCCGAATGTAAATAAAGTAAACAAGTTCGTAAAAGACGTCACGGAATTATTTTCTCGCATAGAAATTTACAGTATCGCAATTTGTGGACGGCGTTCTATGGTGGCGACATCATTCGAAACACGGTGGTTTCATGCAACTTAGGCTAAACGTCAAGTTGCGGGAGGGTTGCTTGTATTAGTGTATTAGTTATAAACTTGTAAAACTAAACATGGCGTCCGGGCCACTGAAAGTAAACATAAACGTTCGGACGAGCATCCAGATTCTTTGGCGCACGATGAAAAAAGAGAAAAATCCCAGCTTCACCTTGGATCTTCCAATTCTAACATTTAGGGACACTTTTTATCTCGAAACTACCGATGAAAAATAATTATCACCAATCCGAAACAAAACCTATAGCGTCATTTGTTTATGCTTTTCTTCTTCATATCCTCCTGTTTTATCGGTTTCATTGAAGAAAAATGGTTGCCCCACTTACTCATAGAAAAAAATGTGCCCACCTGTATCCGTCTTGTGTAAAATGTATCACTTGCCTACTTGGGCTGCCCTGAAGACCGTATGTTGTCTTTAATTAGTACATTCTGTCCCATTCATCGAATCAGATTTTTTCTCTTGCCGCTGCACGCCGATCTTTCCAGCGAGTAGGCTAGCTGGTTTATTATTTGAAACGGAAAAAATGTAGCATTGCTGATAAAAAATCAGGAAGCCATAGCGTCTATTATCCCAATGCCGAAGATTCATATATTTTCTACCTTTTTCCATAGAAATCATAACAATCCGTAGGACGTCCCCGGTAACGCAAGAGGTCGATCAAGAAATTTGCAACGAAATTGCCCTATGGGACCCAAGGAGAAACATTTGTGCTACGAGGTAGGAGAATCAAATGTTACCAACACTTCCGTAACTAACACTGTTATAGCACATATCAGAGAGTATTCGCAGATCTATCGGTATCCTCCTAAAATAAAATCGCGTTGTGACTTGACCTCGGAAATGGGAAGAATGAACGATAACGACGTCACATTACTTACAGTTTTTCACATGTATTGTTATAGGATGCAGAAAATTTTCTTTAAACGTAAGATAGTTCTTATCTGCAGTGCCACTGCCACTGTTTTGATGTGAACTGTTTATTAGATTCGATTACGGGTTTAAAACCTGAAAAGTAAATTTAAATTTAGATAACAATAAGATATATCCTCAAAATGATAAATATGTCAGTACTATCAACATTCTAAACAGAATAAATGCTTCCTGATGTATGGTGATGGTGCCTATTATGACCCTGATAAGGATGGTGCAACACTATTCAATTAATTACTCGATTAATTACTCAATGGAATAAAGACCATGTAAGCTCTCTCTTTCTCTCTCTGAACTGTCAGAGACATGAAGTTATACATTTTCATGCAATGTTCTATTGTGATACAATCATAAATTAATGTATGTTTCAGTGTAACGATCAATACATTTACCGTTCTTATTTGTGAGTTTCGCAACTGTTTCAAGAACATAATTTTAGTTTAGCTAAAAGTTAGCTAATAGTTTTAAAGGTAATAATTATTTTTGCTAACAAATTGATGTAGATGTATTTTCTCATATTCTTTCGAAGCCAGGAGGTCCGAAATATGACACTATTGCTATAATAATCACAAGACTGTAATTATAAATGTGAACGCGTTTGGAAGGAGTTTCAAGACAATTTAAAAACAACGAAAAGATAATCTGCCGTCTATCCTGGACGCACTGTTTTTCGCTCCGCGTGAGAATTTTTTCTTTCTCGTTTGAGAATCGTCGGCTTTACTCTCTGCCGCTAGTTGTTCGTCATGTCTGACTTCTCACTCGCTCGTATTTGCGTTAATGTCTTCGTTGTCGCTAGAGCAGCTTTGGTTTTCACTGTTACATGTTTTGTGCTTTTTTGCGTTTTCTAATGACTTTGGTATAGCCATTTCCTTTTTTGTTAAACATCTGTATTATCGTTTTAAAAAACATGTACTTGTTTGTATAAGATGCAAGAAGAAAGGGTTTATAATTTATGTGAATTCACAAGTGTAAAGCATTGTTAAAATATAATATTATGGCTTTACCCTAAAATAATACAATGGAAACTTTTTCAAAATAAGAGCATTTAGACTACCTTCATTATTATAATTTATTTGACAATGGGGGCTGTAAAAATACTTTCTTCAAGTTAGTTTTTGAGCTCTTGAATTTTATAAAATGGAACATTTTTCAATCATCGATGACTCGGAAACTACTTCATGGTATCTATTACTTATTGTTTTCTGGTTTATCATTATTCAGCATGTTTCTTTACTAGATCCTATGGAATAAATTATAGTGATTTGAGAACAGTTTAGATGCAAAATCAAAAAGAAAAAAGTTTTTTTTTATTATAAACGAAGGTTCGATTTTTTAAACTCCCCGTTCTTGAGCCCAGATTTTTTTGGATAAATATTTTAAGGTTTCCTGGCAACTATTTAATGCATATTTGGTTGTAGAAACTTTACGGTATCCAAATGTGAAGCGTGTTTATGCTGTCATTTTATTAGGGGCCAAAATATATTTTTACGAAAATGCGCAAAATTTCAAAATTTGTCAGACCTATAAAATTCGTATCTTGATTCGACCTACAGCTTCGTCGTACACACTATCTTTCTATCCATGAAAAAGTTGATAACTGGCGCGCCCTAGCGGCTAGATTTCGATCGAATATGGTACGATCGAATAAAGCGCTAGAGTATATGCAACAACTCTGCCAAAGACACTATAACTCTAAGGACGTACGAATTGTGGGTTACTCCCTTTTGGACGTTAGATACCCCCAATGTTATTACCCCCTGAATTACGAAAATGCGTCAATTGAAAAGTAGTACATGTAATGATCTTAATTTCTAGACAACATAAATCGATGAATTACTAATAAAATAATATTCTTTTTGCAATAAAAATATGTTAATTTGAAAATGCAGAGATTTTTTCCAGTTTCTGTACCTTCTTTTTGATTGTGTAAATAATTTGTTGATTTGTGACAAAAATACAATTTCTCAAATGGGGAAACGACGTCATATGTCGCCAATCTAATTATTTAATTTAACTGTTTAAATTTCTTGTTTTAATTAGAACGTGTTTGTTTGTAGTAAATCCATCAAGTAATGAATGTGTAAACGGAGGAATAGTATTTTTTATTTGTTTAAAAGATTGACTTATTTTTTATTTGTTTAAAAGATTGATTTATTTACGATATGTATCAAATTGAAGTCTTGATCGTGCTGAACCCCAGATATTTCGACGAAATATATGACTAATGTAGAAATTAAAAAATTTAGAAATACAAATGGGTTGGAAAGGAACCTCGAGTGAAAATATGAAGCTTCTAAAAAATACGCGAATTTCAAGGTGTGTGTGTGTGTGTTAACCATCCTATCTCTCAGTAGCTGGTAGTGATTTGCAGAAAAAAAGATATTTGCATGTATTTAAATATATTCATGCAAATAACTTGGTTCATGGATTTAGGTAGGTGTTAGCTCAATTGACTTTCCGATGACCCATTTCGTGTACAGCGCCAGACATGTTCCGAGGTCATCGTCTATTTTCCTCTTCGGAATTTCGATGCCCTCGGTCGACCGTCTTATATAAGAGATTTCTTTCATCGAATCCTCAATTTCCGTCGGAACTCGTATATGAGACGCTCAAGGGATTCTACAAGCTCGAATATCAACTACCTGAAGTAAAAATAATATATAATATAAATAATTTTATTAAAATCCCTAATTCTATAATCACCTAAGGCTGTCTGACGATTTTAATGCAGAAGCTAATGATGTTACCATCAAGAATACGTCAGACAACCTTAACCTTAATTGACCCCCCTCGACACCAGTTTGGCCTTGCCAAGCCGTAACATGGGTGGCTGTCGAATAGGAGTTGAGAACAGTTTGAAACAACATCTGATGTTGTTCCAAATGTATATGATCGAGACACTATGTCTTGGATCCACCATCGAGCCTAGTTTGCATATCGTACATAACTAGACTCACTGTTCTCCGTTTACCCACTTTTAAAAAATACGCGAATTTCAAGGTGCTTCAAAAAATTATTACCATAAGCTTATGGTCCTAAGTTTACTTTAAAATTCATCCATATAAACCTATGCTCAATAACGTTTCTGTAGATTTGTTGAAATCGTCATTTATTCAAATTAAATAAAAATATTTTTACGGGCGAATGACCATTTGGTTAAAGCCCCCAATAACCAATTACAATATAAAAATTTTCAATGCATTGATTATAAGTCGTAAATGTATTTCCCTATTTTGAACTCCATCAATTTCCCTTCCAGAAAAACTAAGCAGAATTAGAAGCAAATTGAATCAGAGTTAGAGATTTTAAAGTTTCGACTTATTTCTTCGGATTCTTCATGCCTGTTTTACCTCACTTCCCGTAAAAGAAGGAATGTAATATTTGGCTGAAGTCCATCCCACATATGCACAAAACAAATGCAGAAATTTTCATCAAAATCGGCGAACATTAATTCTACCAGTGACAACATTTTGAAAAGTTGCCTCCTAAGTATAATAATAAGGGCAGGGACTGTAGTTACTGCCTTGAGATGCCTTAAAAGTCAAGTAAGAAAGTATAGGTTGGTTCAGTCGAACGAATCGTTGACAATGTTAGGGAAAAAGTACTTATCTCCAAGTGTCGTTTCTGTCAGAATCCGCTTCTCCATACTTCGACATGAATCTATTAATTTAATCTATCGTAGTCCGCGGTGCCAAATCGTGTACGCGAATTTCCGTCATATCATTGTCCATATACACGCGAATCTTGGTTTTGACGTTTTCATATTCGACGTCGTGTTTGCAAGTACGGAGTTTTCTGCCTCGGCGTAGGAATGGAACATTATCAGTACTACATTCCTTGTATGACGAAATTGTATGTGTGACACTTCTGTAAGCACAAGCTCCATTTTCACCTTGACCAACTGTGCCACCACGCGCGCTGAAGATTTCGAACACGTTTTTCTCAAGACCAGTTTTTTAAGCTGGCCGGATCAAAATTACTTTATCCAGCAATGCAACAGAAAATAAAATACATGTATATATGCATATTATTTTTTATTGTATAGATTTTAACCCATTATATCCTAGCGTATGAAATTTCATACGCAGAACTATCCATCGTTTAACGGGTATTTACTGCAGAATTTTGGCATTTAACTGCTTTATTATTGCACTAATGGGATCATTGCACCTCATATTTCATTGTGAAACAAGACAACTGCCATTATTTTATAATTTTGTTTACATTTTTGAACCGTGTATAGTTGAGGCAAATGGCGGCTGAAAAGTATGCAATACATTTAATTGAATTTTATTGTTGGATTTCGTGCTAATAATTCCATTATGTGACAAAACGTTCCTACAGGTGTAAAAGAAGTGTTGTCTATCAGAAAATCCGAAGAAATATGTCAAACAACTTAAAATTTGTTGTTTTTATTTAAGAGTACGAAATTTTTTGCACGAGATATTTTCATTCTCAAAACAATTTTAAGCGGTGATTTTATTTTTCCCATAATCTTTGATACATTTTTTGGTGGAATTGAAGATATCACTGCATTTGGCTCACTTTTTGAAACCCCTGGGTTATAATGGGTTAACCGTTGTGTATCCGACGCGGTACCCGGGTACCTTTTTAGGTTTCAATTAATGAAATTCCCATGTTTTATCCATAGCTGGAAATCGAAATTTTGCGACATCTTAGAACTTTACAAAGTCAAGCTTTTGGGTTAATAATATTATTGATATAGTAAGGGGGGAGTGAGGAGGGGCTCCTGAATTTTTTTACTACGTAACAGGCCGACGTGGGTACCCGGGTACCCACAAAAATGAGATACTAATAACTACGGTAATTTCCAACCGATTTTGATACTTTTTGGTGTTTTGGATTCGGGAACTCATCCACTTTTAGACTTGGTAAAAATGAATCGGGTTACATCATTCGGTTCCCTGGAATCCGGATTTCCGGAAGCAGGTTCCAGTACTGGGATACTATTTGTGAACTTCAATGGAATACTAGCAATATGGGTATCAAAATTCTTGGAATTGCATCAGTAGGCTGTATCTCGTGGTTTTGGAACCATTTGGTGCTTTGACCCCGGAACGGACATTCCGGAGCAGGTTCCCGTGGGGCCGTGAGTGGCCATTCCATTCCAATTCCATTTTTTAAATTCCATAGGGTCCCGTAACAATAAATAACAGACTTCCGAGACAATTTGAAGAGTTTTGATACTCATATCGCTAGGACATTATTAAAATTTACAAATCATACCCTAGTACTGGAACATTACCCCGGAAAATCCGGATTACTAAGCACTAGATCCATTCATCCGGTTCATCTTTACAGAATCAAAAAGTGGACGAGTTTCTGAATCCAAAACATCTAAAAGTGTCCAAATCAGATAAAGAAAACCATAGTTATGAGCATTTCAAATTGTGGGTACCCGGGTACCCACGTTGGCCTGTTAAAGGTGTTTTTTTTGTTGGGCACATAACTGTTAATAGACAATTTTGTACATATTTAAATTACGTTTTCAGCCTTTTTTTCAGTTAAGAAGTGTGTCATTTTGCAAAAACGTAAGTTCCTTGCTATCGCCTAAAAAGATTTTTACTTCCTCGACAAAATCAACAATAACTTTTCTGCTTCGCGAACAAGTGTACAATATTTAAAAAATGGGTGCGTATTCGCGCTTTGAATCATTTTGTAGCTCATTTCAGGCCAGTGAAAGTTAAAAAAAAATGCATTTTTCCACTCTAAACATTCCATATTTAAATTAAAGTTTATATTTTTTTTTTCGGCTAAGGTTTCGACTATTTGCTAAAGCTTCTAAATCTGTGCCTCCAAAATATCTTTCGAGTGTAAGATGAACATATGTTTTAAATATCTCTGATCTCGATGTTGCGTCCCCTACTTCGACTGTATGCAAAAAATAATCCCAGATGAAAGATGGTGCCTTGCATTCTCGTCGTTCTAGATATATATTTACCAAACAAGCACGATCAAAAGACGGTACAACTCATTCTACGAATCTCCTCGGCTGCCCACCACGTAAACTGAATCATTAATCTTCAAACAAAAACACTTTTATCACTGCGAGTGTTGCGACGTCGTCGAATTTTCTGTAGTTTAAAATGTGTAAATTGTTTTCAAAGAACATCATAAAATAGCATACATTGTATTGAATGATGAATGGAAATCGTGTCAGAGGCTGCGTTTTTTCAAGAATGAACATTGATTTATATTGTCTACTTGTTTACTCGACAATGTGTGCGCACTAGCTAACCGCATCTGAGAGAATTTTGCACTAAATCCGGTATTACTCTAAGTTATTTACTTTTCTCGACTGAAACGTCCAACGCTGCCAATTAGTGGGTGAGAGGAAAATAAATCGAATGCCGAAATAGAACAATATGTATCATCAACTATAATTTCATTCACATTAGAAAGTCGGAACCACATATTACATTTTTAGTCACTTTGGGAAGTATTGAGCACTTATTTCAAACTTATCTTAATATAATTATTGGTTCCTCCTATGACTACAGAATCGTATTTGTAAGCGAAATTGCGACGAAAGATTCATTCATAAATTAACTTTGTGTTTGCTCTTGATGCATTATTTAATTATTGTTTTATATAGTGATGATCCAATTTTGTCAACCACTGATTTTGTCTAGCTCCGATGTTATCTGCTTTTTGACTCGATTTTGTCAGCTTTACATGAAAATAAGCTTGATGGGCACTAGCAGAGGAACTAAATAAATTTCAAGTAAATCCTTTCTGAGGCATATTTTTCTAATCTTAAAATATGCAAATATAAAAATATCTTTTTTTTGCATTATGCACTCTTAAGAGAAATTCATACTAGATAATCAGAAAGGCTTATGGGGCTATGTCTAAGGACTAAAGAGGAATGTTCGAACAGCTTCAGCTTATTAAATAGAAAGATAAAAGTATGTCCCGTTTTTGCTAGGCTACCAAAGGGCTGATAAAAAAGTATCTTCACTGTATCATTTTTCCTGGGTCCAGTAGAAAAACTTTTTTTCAAGTGCTGCTGCAGTGATTATGCATTATTTCGCAATACCTTCAACAAAAGAGGCTAATAAAAAAACACGTCCACGCTTTTTAAAAAAATTTGCATCCTCTTCTTGCTAGTTCCTTCGTTCAATAGGCGAAATCGTGGTGGTAAAACGATCCTCGGACAAATAAATGCACGATCGATCCCATACCTTTACCACTTCTTTGGAACATTAAAACGAATGAATGAATGATCCGAACGATGGTCGTTCTCGTTCGGTTCCGTGCATCCCTCCATGTAACAGTATTTTGTGTTTTCCATTCTTTTTTCATTTCCCGCCAACCTTACCTTGAGTATTGTGGAGGTGGGAAATGGTCCTAATTACGCATGGTCGCTTGAATATTGTGGGTGTTGTTTTCGCCTGTGATTCTATTTTTGGCTCTTCTATGTCTGGGTATTTACGGCACGAAGTGGAAGATGGTAAACTGTCTACTGATAGAAATATTTGCTCTGCTCCATGGAACACGACACGAGTGTGCTATCAATGAATCACTGCAGGTATCGGCAGGCGACAAATGAGATTGCAAGGGCTTACACAAATTGTGTTGCAATTTATTCAGTAAAATTGAGAATTATCTGTAGGGACACTGATTATGCCTTTATTTTAGTTTAAACCTGTCTGAAAGACTAAAGATTGATAGTAGAGGTAATTTTGAGCGAAAAAAGTGATTAATATCAATTTAAAGTTATGTTTGAAATAGTGGAAACACAACGAAAAGTCATCCAGCAGTAGTCTATAACCTAAACTGTGTTTTGCTTATGCTGGATAAATAAGGGTAATTGTCAATCTAACACATTTGGTGCACATTTTACTTAGAAAAAAGCCCCTTATTGAAAAACTAGCCGGACATTCGAGAAATTTCAGCGACTTTAAGGTATGTGACAAAATTTTGACACATTTGTTACCGACACTGATCGCCAATACAAGAATGTCGTTGGTATAAATAACTCTTGCTCGATAGTTGTTTAGGGGAACAACGTTTTCCATTGTAATGCCGAAGGTTTGCAACTACGCTGTTTTTCCATCACTAAATCACTTATCATAAACAATCACTCACGATCACTTGTTGTATAATTCTACTAATCACATCTAAAGGTTTTGAAATATACGTAATTAAAATAAAATTCGCGAAATAAATTTTAATTTCGATTTAAAAATATGAGAAAGGCAAAAAACAATTTTTGAGCGTGTATTTTTTATCAAGTTCATCATTTCTTTACAACTTTTTTCTTAGACATAATTTTAATACAACCAATGTATTTTGAGTTACATTTTTTTGTAAAATATATGTAAAAGATACAACCTTTTAAAAGGTAGGTTAGTCTTGGGTCATGTGGGTTCTCTAGACCAGTGAAATGTACATCATGTTCCATATTCAAAACATGTGCAAAATTTCATTTTATTTCATGGTCATGCCGAATATTTGCTGTTTTTGTCTGATTTCCCCTGGAATTGCGCATATCAGATGATGTGAAGTTCCATAATCGGATACACAATGATCGGACGAATAATACTCAGCGCACTAAATAGTAGCCATGTGATAATTGAGTTTGCTGCAAATAATCTGGCTAGATTACTGCAATTGTGCTTGGAAAATGCAACAAATTCTTTGCTTTGGCGCAAATTTGCAAGCAACGCTAATGGCCTCGACGCGTGGTTCCACCGTCAACCTGTTCAATATACCACGACCAATGAATTTGTGACAGGAAACTGTTCGCAGGATCTGAGCAAAACAAATTGGTTGTCAAAACCCATCAATGAATTATTCAACAAAAGTCTTGTAGAATGCTCAATTTACCGTAGAACAAGAGTAAAAAAATATATCAGTATACATACATATTTTCAGTATGTGAATGCAAAAAACAAACAATTTCTTTGAAGCTAAAGTAGACGGTTCATTATTATCGTTGAACCTAATACATACGCGCTTACTAGTATGTCCCTAGGGCAGAAACATTTAGCTAGGCTACCCAAGAAAACAAGCGTACAACCGACAGCAATGAACGTATGACGCAATGTGTTTGAAAATAATAAAGCGCTCTCGTTTTGCACACAGCTCCAACGCCCATGTGGACATCGCAACAATGCACGCTGGTTCATATATGTGAACTAAAAATAGAAAATAACTAGTTTTTGGGACAATTTGGCATCTATCCGCCTACCAGTGCAGAGGTCAATTTACTAGATCCTTCCGAATATTGGTATTTTCGAGGTGATCTTTGTGAATACATTTGTTTTTCCCGATGCATGAACAGTTGGTCAGTGGAAAAGGGAGAAGAAAATGGATACGTGTGCACATATTCATAGATATACATTTTGCCAAACATAGTATTTGGCCCCACAGCATTTTGGCGTACCTAAAATTAGTGGAAATACCAGTATTTTCAAATCACTTGGAATATGTAGATCGGAAGAGATAGAATGTTTTTCGGATAGCCGGAATCTTGTTTCGTAATGTTGTTTCAGCAACTTTCCCGGATCTTGCTGTATAGTGTAACTTTTTTATCGTTCAAATTTGGAATAAAATGTTTAAAAAGGGTGTTTCTAAAGCTGGTCCAATACACAAAAACACTACTATTTTCGGTTATTTTTAAGTTGAGGTAGCACTAATAGTTGTGTTCAATTACGTTTGTTATAATATTGTCTTATTTAATACAAACATCATCATTAAAAGGGATTTTGCTAGATATAGAATAAAAAAATGATTAAAAACCCCTTAAAATATCACCATTTTGAATCCATGCAAAAATTATTTAGCAATTTTTGGCATACTCTTTATTTTGTAACAATATACAGTATGCTTTTAGGCATCTAAAAAAATATAAAAATGGAAAATTTTTTTTTGGTTATTGGTCAAGAATTTGTTCTAGTTACTCCTCTGTGCGTTACAAAAGAGAATAGGGATCATCCATAAATGACGTAGCATTATATGGGGGAGGGGTGAGTTTTGTATTTTGTGATGATGTGTGACGACAGGGGGGTAGGGGGTCATGTCATGCTACGTAGCTTTACCGTTTCATCTAACTAACATCGTTTTTTTATTTTTTAAAATTTTTTGCGGGCTAAAGGGGGGGGGGGGAAGTTTACCGTCAAGCTACGTAATTACCAGGGGGTATTTAGGGGTTTGTGACGAAATGCTACGATGGGGGAGAGGGGTGTTAAAAATCACTCAAAAAATGCTACGTCATTTATGGATGATTCCATAGAAGAAGCATTCACCCATGACACTCACCCTGCTATTCCATCTATCGCTTATCAAGATGGCTCCATCCAGAGCATACGGTGAGAGTACGTGCAAGTTTCTGGTTGAACCGGTCATGGGAAAGCAGAAAATCTCTGAATTCTACTCACTGGAGACGCTGAGTTGGTTTATGGTTCAGATCAAATCTAGAGCTTCTATTCAAAACGACACATCTACAATGAGTGACTCTCTTTGTTTTCTTTATTTTTCGATTTTTACGGCGTCACTATTTGCCTTATTTCACAGTATAGATCGAAAGACAGTGGTTTTGACAGCGACCGAATTACATATTAACAGAAGAGAAAGTAAACAAAGGAAGTCACTCATTGTAGGTATGTCGTTTTGAAAAAAATGCTCTAGAAATTGTCGAACTTCAAGGTTTGGATGTTAATACTTTCATTTAAAATAGTTATCGTGCTACTGTTAACTCAAAATGGGTTTCGGCTGATCTTGGCAACCTGTTCAATGAACAGGTTGAACGTACCGACGCGTCGCCTCTGGCTAATGGTTGGTATGTTCGGATACAGCCAACAGCGAAACTTGTGCTTATTCCACCTAATCAACAATGGTAGAACTGGTTCTGAACCAACAAAGTCGGTCACAGTGCCTGCCCAGTAATATCAGAATGGCCAGGTGCCCATAAGGAACCCTTCACAAATTATGTAACGCAAAAATTGCCCAAAATTGACGCAAATATTACGTAAGAAATTCTTTGCTCCCCCTCCCTCATATATCACAAAATGTCACAATTTGTCGTACCCCTCCCAAACCCCCAATAGCGTTACGTAATGAATGAATTAATTAATTAAAAATTAATCTACCTTAAAAGGTAGATCGTAGTTGAAATTCTGTGTTCTTCGATTTAAGTTCGATATACAATAACTTCGAATTTGTTGAACTAATGGCTTTTAGGGCAACCAGATTATCAGAGCAAAAGTCAATTCTTTTTATGCGAATTTCCAGTTGATGTGTCGATTGTACGCCCCACACTTTCGCAAAAATTTTCGTTGTGCTGTTGTCAAGAAAACGAGACTAATCTTACTTACGACTGGTTTAATCTTATTTCACGACAGTAGACATCAGTACCGGCCAATGTAACAAATTCTATATACTTCAAGTTATCGCTCCATACACGCATTCTTAAAAACTCAAATTTGAGTTACCAGCCACCCAATTTCATTAAAAGTGCACGTAGTCAAAAATTGAGTTTTTCTCTTTTACTCGGTTTTGAGTTTGGGATAAAAATGTCAAACTTGAGTAAATTTTACTCAAAAGGCAAAAACGGAAAATAATCATTCCGCATTTTAATAAAACTACAAATATATTCATTGTTATTTCAAATGTCATTTACCTGATCCTCCAGGCCGTTGTCCATGCGTTTACGATGACAGGATATA
This sequence comes from Topomyia yanbarensis, assembly GCF_030247195.1. NCBI lineage: Eukaryota > Metazoa > Arthropoda > Insecta > Diptera > Culicidae > Topomyia > Topomyia yanbarensis. Next base: position 313,259,328 of record NC_080672.1, on the reverse strand, counting down.
TAATCCAAGGATCTTTCTCTACATCTACTTCATGCCGATCGGAACTTTGAAGAAATTGCAGAAACTGCAAAAACACAACTGGAAGTTAGATTTGGAAACGAGAGAATTCAATGAAACCTATCTTCTAGTTTTATGAACGATCAGCTCTTGTTTAAGTTTAAGTCGACGCCTGACTCTACACTTTTTTTGAGAACAAGTAGTTTTTTCACTCAGAACTTTGAAAATTTAATGATTACTCAAGAGATGAGTTAGTTCTACTCAAATTAAGACTCATTTTGTGATATATTGACTAGTTGCGCAAACTATTAGATTACTGTTCAAGACGGTATACCCAAGAAAGTGTCTAACAAACATTGTTATGGAGACCGTGTATACCTCTGCATCCTCACGTTTGCCATGGGAGGGAGTTTGTTGTTAGTGGGATGGGGTAAAGAGGTTCAAAAATCGGGATTCACCTTGATATGTGATACTATCTCTGTTAACTTTCAGAATGTTATCATGTGTTTATTGCTCTTGGCAGCCAGCTGCCAAATTCATGATAGATTTTTTCGTACATATGTCGAATTAATTTGGTAACTCTGTTTGTAATGCATCTTTAATTCTGGACAGCTGACTTTTGGAAGTGTGGACTTTCAAACGGCATGAGAAGGATTTTTAATTCCCTGTTTCTTTATTCCGATGAAATACGACGTTCCAAGAACAATGCAATATTTATAGTGTAAAAGCTTTAGTATTGCTATAAGCAGTACAATGACAACTACGTATTGTTTTACTTCTTCGTGAACTATAAAATAAGATGTCGAGTCTTATGCAACTTATGCAATCAACGTTTAAAATAAATACTACCGTAATCCAGAAGTTAGAAAATGCAAGATATTAAGAGACGCACTTACGCCAATAATCAAGTTTTGTTATTATGCACATGATGAGTTATGGTTAACATGCCGATTGATAATATAGTGCATATACTACTCAAAATGATGTGTTACTAAGTATATAAAAGCAGTCAATACAATGTGAACAATGAATATAATGATAATGATTTAATGAACTGCTGATATGACTGCAGCAAATTGGTAATTGGTTATTAATCCTTCTCGCGAATTTTCCACTCACACAAGCCTATGCGTATTCCCCCCGCACATTAAATGTCCCTAGTTGGTCAGAAACAATAAACATCTAAAGTAATCAGTTTGCTCAGTTCATTGGTATTTGAATCGCTATCTATTACATAGTAGTACAGTGATTTCGTACTTTTCAAGTGACCTAGTATAGGTTGTAGATCTCATCAAATGCAGCACAAATAGATTTACAGCAAAAAAAAAGCATGTTTCGGGACTTTTGGCACTAAAAAGTTTGCTACGCGATCATTTTTCAGCCGATTTTCAATTTATTGAATATTCTGGAAAAGAAAAAAAAAGAATTATTTGGCGATTATTTCTTGAAAGTTGAAGTTTTTATAAGAGCGTCTCCTTAAAAGTTCTTATGACAAGTTTCTAATTAAGAAAAAAGTATATAACTTTGCCACTTTTCAACCGACTTCGATAATTAATAAGTCATCAGACGTGGAATAAAATGTTCTCTCCAAATTTTCATTCAACTAAAGATAAAAAGGTTATATTTTTCATTAAAAAATCAAAAACGATGGTTACTTTTATGTTGTCTGAAAACCACAATACTTTCAACAAAATATATATCATAGCATACCGTTGCAAAGGTCTATTCTTCTTCTTTACAGAACAGTTGAAAGGTTGAAAATCGGTAGACAAATGACTAAATCTCTTTTTTTTCTAAAGGTTTTTTTTGACAAGGCCCAATGCGTTAGCACAACTGAGCCGTGGTTCTTTTAAGTTTTTACAATCAGTAAAAATTAAAAAATACAAAGAATTGCTGTCTGTCAGATCTTGTTGACGCAAGATCTGACAGACAGCAGCAACGCTGCGCGTTGAGATCCTTTTCCTTAGCGATGAAGCATAAGTTACCTTATCCGTCACAGCTTGGAGGTCATTCGGTTTGCCTTCTCTCGCGTTATCGTTCACGTCCCTGTCATTACCGGTACTGCTTTCTTGCTGTTTACAGTCAGAGGTTCTGAATTGTTTCTTGTTTCTACGGGTCGCTGTTGTAAATCCGTCTTCATCGATATTGGCATCTTTGTTGGTTATGCAAGTTATTGGTTTGGGAGCGGTTGTCGTGATCGTTGTCTCTTCATTATTGGTTAATTGGGTCGTTGGTTTATCTGTAGGTGTCGGTGACTGCTTGTTAGAGTTGACTGTAAAAGATGAGTTTTGACTAGTTGCTTCGGCGCATGTTTTTTCGTAGTAGGCTGTCTGATTACAGAATTGGCATGTTGGGGTCTGCACGGAATATGTGATCAGCGTTGTTTGCTTATAGGTTACGCCATCCTTCGGTGATTTGCATTCGATAGTCATGTAGTAAGGTATTGGTATTGGAATACCGGTAAAAAAAATTCTGCAAGTGTCATTTGTAATAGATTTCACTTCACTGTATTGCGACATAATTCGTTTGATGTAATCTTCCTTGGTGCGCGGTGCCAAATGATGGATACGAACATTGATTCTGGTGTTATTGAATTCGACCTCGTTTTGCATGTTGTTTTTTGCAATGAAGTTTTCTGATTGTGCTAAACTTCCAACTGTAATCAAAGCACAGTTTTTGAAGTGGTGTAGCTGAATGTACGGAACTTCTGCGAGACTATGCTCCATTTTAACTTTAACTAGTTGTTTCACCTCCTGAACTGTGAGTCTAATACAAGTTTTCTTAAAGTTGAGCATAATTGTATTATCCCATAGCACTTTTGTTTTCATTGGCGGACTCATTGCACTGCGCAGCCGGGGGTAAGAAGGATACAATACTGTTTGAGCACTGAATATAGAACAAAGCGCTGGCTTGCTTCACGGGTGCCTATAGCGTAGCGATATCTTGCTTGTGATTTCTGTGGGGTCAGAAGGTAGACCGAAATCTCTATTTAATGCGTGAGTTAGGAAAGTTGCCATTCGTACTCTATTGAACATAATTGTAACTCTGTTCTTCATATTTACCTTTAACAGAAAGTTGCTATAAGATTTTGATCGCAATACGCTTTTATAGTGGTGAACCGAAGAGGCCGGAAGGGTTTATTGAACCTTTTTCATGTTACATGTTTTTTAAACTCTCACCTACCCAAATTAGTTAGTATTTGAAGGATTTATATGGTGTTTATATTTTAGTTAAGTGTTGTAAGTTTTTGCTATTCTCATCTTTCATTAATTTTTTCCCTTTTTGCACTTGATTGTCAGTACATGTAATGTATTTCTCTAATATTTTGTAGCACAGGATTCGCTCGTCTATCTAACGCTTACTGAGTGAATATTTAGATCAGTGTTTTTTCTTTTGCTATTTCTTTCTCAAAGAAACTCAAAAACATGAGAATATGCAAACGACCGCACGGTTAAAGAAATTCGTTAATACCCGTGTAGTTACAAATGCGCTAGCTTACGCGACACACAAACGCTCACACGATAAAGAGAACGACCACAATAACATACAAACGCTCTAGCCCTTCGCGGCAGTACAAACCCGGTCGGCAAAGCATAGTGGGTCGAGCCCGGACTTCAGTCCGTATATGAAAGTTACGCGATATTCTCGCTAGTAATTTTCTCGTATCAGCCTAGCTGTCAGAGACATTTTTGCGAGATTAGGTGATTTGAACGTAAAATGAATTTTTTACAGCTTTTTAGCCCTCCGGAAGTCGTGCAAATGGCTCACTAAACGAGCAGCCGCAGCCGCTCTTAGACGATTTCGCTAGATTTCCAGAGCAGCGTGCACTCAGTGCACTGGAGCGGTTGCCGGAAGGTTAAGGGTGTTTTGCATAATTTGATCATAGAAGCTTCATCCGGTTATTTTCGTTTTTCGAAATTCCATGTGATTAAATTACATCGTAAAATGACCAAAGATAAGTCACTAGATGGTTTAGTTAGATAACTGTTCGTCATGAATTTTTACTAAATTCGAACTTCTAATGTGATAACAACAACGACGCCCGTGAATGCCCGCGATCACACTATACTCATTCGACAGTTTTTAATTTTTTCTTTGAAATAAGTCAATGCCAGTTTTGCGAAAACTTGCGATAAGCAGTCAAAATTTTGAAAAGTTTGATGGAGCCGCATGGTTATTACTGATATTAAATTTGAATAATTACTTTATCGCTATAATAATAACGTGAATACATGCACAACTTTCAAAGAGCATTGGGAGCATGATCTACGAGAGTTTTACTAGTGATCAAGAGAGAGGATCTGAGTGGAAAGTATGGTTTTTGAGATGATAAAGTTATTCAGAGTGTTTAAATTCAGTAAATATTTTCAACCAATTGAAATATGCCATTAAATGTTTCTGGAACTATTTCTTGATATTTTCCGCAGTAAATGTCAAATTGAGTGAACATAGTTGAGTTTTAGTCATTTATTAAAACTATATTGATCAGAATTTGTGTAGTACTGAGGGTATCTTAAAATTAAGGAGATTACCCAAATAAAATAAGACAATTTTTGAATGAACCTTATACGCAAAAAGGGGGTTTGATTTCTTTTTTATGGTATACTAGCTAATACCCATCGCGCGTTGCTGCGATTTTCAACGAAATAGGAGGAAAACTCAATTTGTTCCAAAGCGCCATCTGGCGGGCAAATAATCTCCAACTAATAGCACACAAACACGCCCCATAACAAATGAAAACTGTGTATAAATTTTTACGGAAATCGGTTAAGCCGTTCGGGGGTCTATAAATCATATACATACAAACTTTGACTTTTATATATATAGATAGATAGAAGATAGATAGATAGATATGAAGTAAGCAATCTAAGTGTCTTAAAACACACCTGCGAAAAAAAAATCATTAACCATCCTGTTGATTAGTGAATACATTCCTCTCAAAATTATAATTAAAAAATTAAAGAAAATGTAGTTTTCGTATCAAGTAACCCACTAATTAATTTAACGTTCCAACATTAGTCGAACACATCTTTTTGATCTGCTAAAAGTAAATAATCATTTAAGAAGCATCATAATGAGATGGCAATCAATTTGTTTCCACATGGAAAATAAATTCAGCTTACCATAATTACTATTGAAAAAATCATTATAAAAACAAAACACCTACTTTTGAGATTCCCCTAATAAGTAGTGAAGTTAATTTCTAATATTTTAAAACCTAAAAAATAATTCTGCTCGCAAAAACTTTCTTAAATGAATTTTTGAACCTTCACAACAAAATAATTATTTTTGAGTCACTCTAACATATAATGAAGGTTTTTTTTTAAACAAGTGGTAATATCAAAAATGATTTAGCGCACGAAAATTATTAAACAAAAATTTTATGAACAATTTCGATAAAATATATATTTTTGAGAAACCCTAATGAAAAGTAAATGTTTATTTTTAATATGTTTAATATCAAAAACAAATTTAGCGTACCGAAATTACATAAAACCGTCATATTTGAACCGATAAGGCAAGTTTTGACTTTAGTAGTCTTGCGAATTTATAAACGCGATCTCGAACGCCAACATATGAACACCCGTTCTCATGTTATCATGAATCATACTCTCCCGGAATCTCTCAATTTAAAATTCTGAGCTTATACACAGTACACAACAGTTGGAGACTCGAGTGACATGGGGGAGCTCACATTCTTACTTCATGTTAAACAGACACTAAAAATCAAACATCAGAATGACAGCCCGCGCAAACATTAAAAAATCCACACGAATATGCAAACGACGATACGATTATGTATGTATATACGAATTCAAACATTCGTAGTTACATACGCCCAAGCACATGCGACAGAAAAAGCCCCACGAGATCTAATACATTAACATGGAAATGCTTGAACCCTTCGCGACCATCTGCGTGTACCAACGCCCGCGATTTCGCTTACATAAAAAACGCTCCGGTGATAAAGTTAATATGTTAGCACTTATAAATTTATAAACGGCGTCTCAAGTGCGATTATATTGACGCTCGTTCCCACGCGATCCTGAATCGGATACGTTCGGAATCTTCTACATTTGGTCCTTGCTCATGTACACTAGTAGTCTCAGGGCGTCATGGCCGGATACTTTAGTGATATGGGGGAATTCACTTCCTTCTAGACAGAAACAGCAATTATTCCTTGTAATAATAGTGAAACAGCCCACAGAACGTTACCGATTTCGTATTTTAAACCACTTTGAAAATATTGAGCTACTTTTATCAAATTGAATAGTTGTCAGGATATGGCGGAACTTACAAGATGAGAAAAGTAATATATCGTTTTTGGCAGTATAGATTCGAACAATTTTGCTTTCAGAACTCTCCCATATACTTTTTTCATTAATTGATGCGTTTTTTGTTAAGCAAAAATCCTTCAAAATAATTTTTATCTGGTTTGATATACTAAATGCTCCACTGAGAACCTCCACATTAGACCGTACACTCAATGTCACAATCAGAATCACAGTCGGCGGTAAGTGGCCTTAAGTAGCCCTTAAGTGGGTGGCATTTCCCGTCTCGTCTGCAATTGTAGTGAGTGATTCTGACAGGGAGCTCTTTCGAGAATTCAGCTCTACAGCTCCAGTTGAAGTACTCTAAACAAATGAATTTTGAATCGACTGTCCCTGGTTCCTCCGGTTGTTTATCTTACTCGGTAATTTGTAAATTTTTAAAGCTAAAACACATTTTGTGTGTACTTAACTGACATCCCCTTTATACGGTAGTTTCTTCCAGCAATACTAGATAGGTATATAGACACTGTTTGACAAAGCGCATAACGCCGTTCGCCAAAATTCGTCACTTGCCGAAACAATTGTCAATGTAAACAGTATAATATTCTCAACGGAATCCCCGCCCAAGTGCGGTGTTCGCAGAGTTGTTTTTTTTTTTAAATTACTGGATCAGTGCCGGCAGCCGTTTAACCGTAGCACCGACACTCATCTTTCTATCTAACGCATCTATGATTCGCCCTGGTGGTTGTAATAATTTGTAAATCTTTGCGTTAGTGTATTTATTGGGTGTTTTGCTGCTACCACGATGATGTTGAATCAAAAATAGAAACCTTCTGGCATAGGATGGAACACGCCGTGCGGCGTTTTTTCGCCACATCTCGTGCCGTGGAAAATCCCAAGCAATGCGACTGCAAAAACCTCACTAGTTTATATTTCCCTTTCGTATAGTTTTCCCTCGCATCTCATCCGAAACAGTCTTAGTGTAACACGCCTCGTTCAATGCAGTCGGTTTTAATTCGTGCGTGCGTGCGTGCGTGAATGCGTAGTTGCATAAAGATTTGCGGGACAAACGACCATAAGAATCACGTCACGAGTGTCTGTGCGTTTATATTGCGTTCCCGTGAAAAGTGCAGCCAACCAGCGCTTGCCTGAAGACTGTGCTAATTGTGTTCTTGAAATATCACACTACTACTTTGTCTATTTTTTTTGGGCCATCGACGCCGCCGACGAGTATTTGTGCCAGTGTGTTTATTTTAAACGCCACTTACGGAACCATTCCGGATTACGTCACAAGCAGGGTGGATTGTGCTGTTTCTTTTGTCTGAGCGGGGCATGTTTGCCGCCGCCTTCACCACAAGCAACATGTGGTGGGTATCGTTATTTGAATAATACGCGCATTTCCTCCGAAAAAAACAAGAAAATTCCGTAGGCCCACTGCCGATTAGGAAGTCCCGCCAATGACAATGGGTGACAAGTGGCATTGCCGGTGATGAATATGGGAACGCGTTTTACTGCCTCGATCGACTCGCCATTCGGTGGTCAAAAGTGGCACACACAAAATGTGTATTTTTAAAATGCGAAAACATGTTTCGCTTTCCGATTTCGTTTTGAGAATGTGGAAAAAAGATCGCCGCAAATGTTGGGAAGTGTGAAAATATGAAAATGAGTTTGATGAAACCGAAACAAATTGTTATAGTTTTGGAAGGAATATTTTGCTGTCGCTATTAGTCACTGTTCTTAAGAATAGCCGAAAGTGAATGTCAGGGAATTTTAATCCACCAGTTTGTATTACCTGTAGGAAATTCTGTAGGAAGTATATATTACTAATACGCAAAAAAGTAAAACGTTTCGAAGTTATCGTTGTTTAACGTATATCTAATTGCATTCTTTCTCTCTTTCTTTCTTATCTTTCCCGTGGCATCTTTGTAACAATATTATTGTGGCTTCTGTAACAAACAAAACAACAAACAACCTATGAATGTTCTATGTGCATCAACTATCTGGCATTCCTTCGATCGTCGACTCGGATTTAAATGGATCCGAAACACTACACTTTGCATCGATGGCGCCTCAAACAGAGATTCGCTCACAATACGATGGTATGTTCCGAAGGCGAGGAAGCACTGTGCATCATCAAGGATCCACGCGTTGAGGCCCCACAGAGGCGGTTCGCCATCAGAGTAAGATCCCACTACACGGTCGCCAAGCTGTACGAAGATGTTGCACTACAAACTGTGTATCCGGACTTTGAACTTGTGATCCCGTACGACGAGAACATATCCAGTACCAAGGGAGTAAGTATGCTGCTTGTTGTTTAAGATTTTTTTCTTGGTTATGACGATACGTACCTTGATGTATAATTGTTCTAGTAGTGTTGATTTTGTAAACAAAATTCTTTTTTTGGTGCAGTCGAATGTACAAGCCGCTTTCTTGTGAATTTTTTTCTCCGATTTAATAAATCGAGTTTGAGCGTATGATATATTTCGACAAGCACATGATGTTATGCCCAAAAATTGGTCTATCAAGAATGTGTCAAGTTTGCCATGAATTGCATCTCGCTGATAACTGTTTTGCGCGTGTTATTGAGGTTGCGTTTGGCGATTTTTTCCAGACACTTGCACATGAATTTTCTGGTTGATGGTCTCGGTTGCAATGTAAATGTTGCTCTTCAAGCCACAGGAACAGATGGCCTGCCATACAAGATATTTTCTTTGCGAACTTCAACAGCTTCATGTGTTTTAAAATCTTTGCCACCTTGCCTCTCCCAGCCGACGTATAATACTTCTTGTCCAGGAAGCTGTTTAAAATCTGCCTTGACGTAGGTTTCATAATCCTGTACCACGCGATCAAACTTCGTCAGTATCTTCGTGTACAGCTTCCGCGAACGTTCTGTGGCCGGCTTGATTTGTATATCGTCACGCTTTGGAGCCACCACCGTATTGTAAATCGACAGTCCGGCTTGTTGTACGGTTGTAGACGACACTCCCAGCATGCTTGCGACATCTCTGATGGAGATGTTGGGGTTTCGCCCCCAACTTTTTTTGGCCGTACTTTTTTAGTCGTTTTGGTAGCCTCCGGGTTTCGATTTGTTCCTTATCCAGTCTTTTCTGAACACTGCTACATATGCACATCGTATAAATGAGAGGTGCGCGGGTTTTTTGACGTAGGACTACGTCTTTGTTTTCGATACACGTTGCAAATTCTACAAAAATGGTATATAACGAAAAGTGGTCCAATTTCAAACGCATATAATTCAGCCACCTCACGATAAATTTTCAAATTTTTTGCGCATATCGCCCCGAAATATTTCTAAGAATAGATTCCAATAGATAAACCCAAAGATTTTTGATATCATTGCATTAAAAATTTAAATAATGAACAACCTAGTCAAAATATCGCGCATTTACACACAGAAGATAGCGCTTCCCTAGTCCAGCACGACAGATTTGTGTTCCTAACACGCTACGCTTCTATGAATGACGTCATCATCGACTATTTAAACGGACGGATTTCGTCGAAAACGCTTAGTTGCCTGTTGAGCGGCAGGCGAAGCAGATCACTGCGCTGTGTGTTTTCACAGCCAGTGTAGCTGAGTTAGAAGTTCGTTACACTGGCTGTGGAGGTACGCTACCGAGTGTTGTCCAACACGCGTTTGAGCTTTTTCGTTCAAATACTATGCTTTATTTGTGTTGTGCTCGTTTCCAGCACACTTTTATGTATAATTATTCGTACACAAAATAGTTTGTACATGCAAGCTCCATTTGCAAACACGGTTAACATAGTGTCGTGGTATTAGCTGTCTCTTTCGCTCTACCCATCATCATCAGCGTTCGATAATTTTGCTTTGTGCGCTTAGGTTTAATGTTTGAGGCGAATGTGTAGGTAGGTAGATCTAATTTGTTACTAAACTGCACAAAGAAAGTTTATTATTTACGTTCGATCGTGAACCGACAAATGGGCCTATATAACAAATGTACACAAGCGGAGATTTGATTAATATCTTAAAGAGGAGTAAAAATACTATATAAAAAATATAAAAACTCATTTATAAATATTACACACTTCATGAAAATCAATAAAAAACAAAACTGCGGATCCGACTTTCAACTGTAAACAAAATGCCAGGCGGGTTACGCCTCTGCATTTCTAAGGTAGTGTATACGGGCGAAATTGACAGCATCATTGTTTACAAAGTCCGTAAACAGAGTCGCCCTAAACAAAACCAACTGCTTGATACGCCCGGGAAGAATAACAAATTTTCCCCTCCGGCGAGCACGGCGAAACCCACATTTGGTTTTTGTTTCTGGCGACACTGCAGGGCGAAATTGTGAGTGGTCAAAATAAGAGGGCGACTCAGAAATGGCCTAATCAACATTTCATAACAACACTCGGCGAAATATATTTTTTTCAATTTTATCAACGAAAACGTTGTTATATAAAATATTTTCGTAATGCTTCCGAAAACTAGTATTGTTTTGAAGTGTTTCAATACATTTGAAAGCGCAGTATGCAAACACTGTTAAAATACGATTTAATTTTTTGAAGCGAATTTTCAAAGCTATTTTTCTCGATTCGATATCATTGCGTCTTCGGCCCTTTGGTCGGTTCATGATCGAATTTATTGATTCATTTCCCCATCACGTGATTCATTTCCACTCAGCCTATAGTATTTTGATTCTACTAATAGGTACATACCACAAAGCCTATTTATGAATGAATACACTGCCGCTTGAACAACCGTTGCAAAAACGCATCTTGTCCATATAAAAAATTGTTTTCGATTCTTGTATATTTATAGTTTCGATATATAATAAAGACCACTGCATTCGCTATATTTGTATGCGTACTTTAGGAAAGTTACAATAATGGCAAAATATAACTAGAATGCTTGGTCTATACATGAAATGTGATTATATTGTCTAAAATTTGATTTTTCTTCACTGGTCCGGGTTTTTTACCACACACAATCGAAAAGTTTTTACAAGCTAATCTTATGCTATAAAGATTTAGCTCCAGATATTAGTTCGCTCACAGTTTTCTGTCTTCTTTCTTCAGATCTTCTTAAATAAGTTACATCGGATTCGATCACCTACTATAAATGAAATGACCTGATAACCAAGAAGATTTGGTTCAATATGTAACATTCGATGTTGATTGGTTGTGATTAAACCATACGTAAGAAATATGTTTTATTTATTATTACTGTAAATTTACTAAGAAAATAAATATTTTACATTAAGTAGTATCGTCCTACGTCTACAGCTCGTGCAACCCCATAGGTCTGCCCCTTGTAGTTTTTTAATGCACGAAGAGAAAAAAGGCGTCAAGTTGAAGATGACCATTTTTTTATCCTTTATGCCCTTTAATAATCCAATCTTCGGTTAAATCAACTCATGAAAAAAAATTTCAATCGCAATTTGACCAGAAGTGACCAGAGATTTTCGAGACGAATGCAGCGCACGTTCAAGAAAACAAGATGCATTTTTCCCATATATTTTCAACATTTTTTGTAATTAGAAAAAATGGCAATCTAACGTAAACTTAAAGTTTGGGCTTATACGCTAAGATTTAAAACCTACTTAGGTTATTCTTGAATGTTATCACATCACATAATTTATCGTGAAGTAGACGAGAAATGGTGAAATACTACGCTTTTGGTTTGCTTCTAGCAGATGAGGGTCGATTTTTATGACCGATTGAAGATTTTCTCAATTTTGACCAATAAAAATGGAATTTTATATGAGAAAATGCGAGTTTTTCCCTTCAAAACGATGTATCTCAGGATGCGCTCAAATTGTATTGAGATTATAAGTGTTTTCTATGTAAAAATACCTGGGGAACACGATGGCATTAGAATTTTGAATATTTAACAGAAAAATCGCATAGTTGGCAGCACTGCTGCCAAAAATTAATATTTTTGCTGGACTCCTTGAACAATTTTCTTCAAAATCCATCTTGCGGTTTGATTCTAGAGTAAGTAGAACTGGAGATACGTTCAAAAGAAAATCAACGATATTGTCAATTTGTCCAAACGGGGGGTGCTTACGTGGCCCGAGGGGTTGTTCAATTGGCACAAAAATTTGGGTTTTATATATTGAACAATGAACAATTCCTCCAAATTTGGTTCAAATCCGTGAAGGTCGATTTCAAGTTTGCATCTTTTTTTGATCACTTCGCGCGGAATGACCCATAGTTAATTTTTAGGTTAATTCCATATCAACATTTGAATAGGGCTAATCAGATTTGTAAACAAACTTTTGTTTTGCTGATTTCTCCTAATTTGTTATCATTTCAACACAGAAAATATTTGAAATTGATTCTACCAAGGATAAAGATGTTGATTCATGTGTATTTTTCATGAAATTCAACTCGGTAGCGGAATAATGAGCGAAATAAGTTTGTTTACAAAAGTCTCATTAGCCCTTTTGAAGAATTACTATGGAATTATTCATTTAGTTTGACGGTTTTCAAGATACGCTCATCAATTAGCATGGAAAGCAATAGGGTAATGTGCCTATTTTCACCATACTAAGCAAGGTGCCTCACTAATTCATTAATTTCTCGGCCTACAATCAATGGAATGCGTAAAAAATGACATCAACAGCTTTGCTTCGTAGCTAATAACCCATATTATAATACAAATACGCTGAAAACAGTGAAACAGGAGACTGTTTGAGCGCACCGAAAATTCGAATCGAGTGCCCCTATTGTTGCGCTAACATTTGACTCAATGCGTTGAACAAAGATGGCAGACACTGCTCTAACCAACGGCTTCAAATGGGTAGAGTGATAATAGAAACATGGCGAAAATGGGCTCATCACCCTACATATTGAGTGTATTACCTACGCTGGATAAATTTAACGCGATTATGGTGAAAATTTAAAAAAAAAACGTATTAAACAGTTTATATATAATCGGAAGTATCTCAACGTATGTGTGGTATAGAATAAAATGTTATTAGAAGAAAATGTTACGCATTTAGTATAGTTTAAGGCTCAAGTTACCTCAAGGCTTGGTAGTGTGCGTAAGAAAAATTGTGCTCAGCTTTGCCACCAGATTATCCATTTAAATCTTTTCAAAACTCTAAAAGAAGAATATCAGTCGATTTATTAGATCATCACGATTCAATTCATGCAAAATACCTGCCGGAAAAGCCATCGGCTTAGCTGAATGGTGCTTTTGAAAATGTGGCTGTGGTTTTTTCATTGCGCTGTTGTGTTGCATGCCCCAGTACGGTGTGGTAGTGTGACAAAAAATCACAGCCACTTTTTCAAAAGCACCATTTAGCGAAACCGATAGTTTTTCCAGCAGCTATTTTGTATGATTTGAATCGTTGTGATCTGATAAATCGGCTGATTTTCTTTTTTAGAGTTTTGAAAAGGTTTAAATGTATAATCCGGTGGCAAAGCTGAACACAATTTTTCCTACCCATACTACCCAGCGTTCAAAACTAATACATGCTCAAAAAAGGTAACTTGAACCTTAAAGATACAATATAACTTTTTCAAACTTCATCCTTCCATTGGCTAATTGGATTGACGGTATTTCAAACATCTTCAAGCAATATTTCATGTATCAGTTTATATTAATTTAGTGCAACAATTATCTACAATTGATACTAGTTTACATCTGAATCTCCGTTAAAAATGTCAACGAGGAAGATAGCCATTCATATTCTATGGAATATAATTGTAGCATTTCCCATTGACCTCTAACAAAATGTGCATCAAGGAGACTGGGGGTTTGTTGAGCCTTTTTTTAATTTTGCATACTTTTTCCTGTTATCACCTGCCTAAACCAAAGTTCAGCCATTAGTTTGTGTTTCTACTATATATGAGGTGTTGGTGTACTATATATGTGGAGGTTGTGAGGTGAATACTAATGTTCTTTTTTCATATGCTTTATGTTTTGGCTTTCTCTCCGTTTATTTCAATTGTTTTTTGCCGTTCTGCGCATGATTGTCAAAACATTTAATGGTTCTCTCTAATATACTGTAGTATACGAGTCGTAAGCCAATCTTGCCTTTACTGTATGAATACCTAATTAATGTGTTGTTTCATCTTTTGTTGAATCTTTTACGGCGGCATTCAGGATAACACAAGAATCTGTGAAGAAAATGCAATACATACATACATACAAACGCTCGAGTCTTTTGTGATAATACAAAACCGGTCGCAAATGCCATCATTCATGTAAATCTACGCCCACGATACGGCAATTATGTAAACGTTCTGGCGATTAAGTCGACGCACAAACATCACCCTCCATACAAAAGTTGGACAAAACTTCAAAAGTTATCCGAATTTGACGAAAACTTCACCTTAGGTTAATTTTGTGACGCTGAATTCATTTTTCTTTCTAAATTTAATCTGACATTTAGGGTGCTTCAAAAACTCAACATTTACGAATATAAAGTGCACTATATCTGAAATTTAATTTTCAAATGAATTATTGTTGTCATTTTTTCAAACCCGCTGGCAAAAAGGTGCGAAACAAGATATTCATTTCCGAAAATAACACTAATTTTCAAGTATAATGTAGTTGAACCCAACTTTGCGGACTGTTTAAAAAAAACTACAATCAGTCAGTTGCTTTGAACGTTCATATGTGTAGTGTGAACTGTTTGGAATTTTTTGTGTCTAACTAGTGCTAATTTGGGTACTAGTTTAGATACATCGTCTAACTAGACACCCAGATGGTGCTAGTTACTGACGAGATGAATTCGAAACACAAAAATATAAAACTTAATTTAAGTTAGGTTTTATGCCCTTAACGCGCAAAGTGGTTTAATCCAATTTTTCCTTATGGGAATTAATATTGCATAATGCAAGGCGTTTGGCTCTCGAGCCAAAAGACAAGAGTTCGTTTTCGCTTTCTCGTCAGCAAACCTGAGCCTCTGTGCTTACTTACCGGGACATCACTCGGGACAAGTCAGTTTCTTTGAACGTTCACATGTGCCGTGTGAACTGTTTGGAATTTTTTGTGTCTAACTAGTGCTAATTTGGGTACTAGTTTAGATACATCGTCTAACTAGACACCCATATGGTGCTAGTTACTGACGAGATGAATTCGAAACACAAAAAATAAAACTTAACCACAATCACTTTGAACCGCTCATATCCTTCGCGATAATACAAAGCTGGGCACGCATGCGATCATGTAATCGCAATCATCTGCACCCGCGCTTTAGCGTGCATAGAAAGGCCTTGGTGTACAAGACAATATGTTAACATTAACGAATTAATTAATGCCGTCAAGTGTTATACCAACGCCCGTTCCCACGCGAACATGAGACGGTCACGCCCGGGAGCCTCTTTCTTTGGTCCTAGCAGTGTAGGTCCATACCTTCTTGATCGCAAAAAAACACGATAGGCGGAAGCGGGCACTTCTGCGAATGATAAGAAAATAATAGGGGCAATTAAATCTGAATATTGATGGTTTTTAGGAAGGTGTATACGAGGGACATATAGAGCAGATTGCCAGTACATCTCGAACCGGGACACTGGGTGATCTTCCTCGGGCCCGAAGGGAATCAAATAGTTGAGATCTGGCAGAACAGTACTCGGTGCATGCTCAGACAATGTGTTCAATATCGTGATGCCCGTTGCCACAGGCGCAGATACCGCTATATGCAAGCCCAATACGTCGGAGATGAGTGTCCAGTGTGTAGTGATTGGACATGAGCCGAGACGTCAAACCAATGAAATCCCGACCCATGGGTTCAAGATATCGCATCGGATGAGCAATCGATATGAGAGGTCCCAAAAGCGATTTTCAGTGGAAGGACGCCAACCAGCACTTTAATTCTCATCGTAGGTGTCGAGTTCAGAGTCGGAAAATGTTTTTTTTTTTTCATTTGCCAAAATCAGGCGAAACTGACGAAAGAATGAAGCTTCTTTCCATACCACTAGCACTTTGCGAAATCGACAATGAGACAACAGGCTAGGACAAAGCAAGCATGTAGCAGAGCGTTTTCATTATTCTCTCCGCTCGCTCGTTTTCGCTTTGAGATTCAGAATAATGTTGGTAACTTCGATATTGACCTTACTGCTGGGGAAACGAAAATACACTAGCAATGATATTTATTTGTCGATGCTCGATTCTTTAGATTTGCGAGCTAATGATGGTATTGTAAAACGGAAGCCTGATCGGTGTGCATATTTCTCATTTTAACTATGTTCTAGTTGCATTATTAGATGCACATTGCATTAATTTCATTTAATGAATGATAATCGCAAATTCCTGAGCATGCATCAAAACGAAATTGAAATTTCGGATTGTCATAGGAAAACGAAAGTTGCTGCTGCTGCTACTCGTTTTCGTAGAATCGAGAGAGGAGGGGACATCGCCTTTATTGTTTTATTTTTTCGTGCAGTTAGCGACGAAAGAGACAAGGAAAGGACGAAGATGAATTCTCTGAATTTCGTCGTTCATTGAATATGTATGAGAATTTTAGGCTCTGGTCGAGTGCATGCAACCCAAAGTAATATGCAAGCAACAATATTGGTTTCGCTCTAGTTTGATGAAATGTATGTTCGCAGCGGAGAGGAAAAGGAGACTCCCGTACTCCATCACCGACAATATCGTTGTTCAGTGCAGCCTGATCAGGTCTCCTGGGTGGGCATCATGTTCCGTTTATTGTACGGAGAAAGTTGATCCTTTTTTGGTACTTCTGTTTCAGATACCTATTGTGACATCCCCAGGTTCCTTTAGAGTCGAACCAGACCCCGAGATATTTGAAAGCTAAAACCTGAGCAATAGTTTGACCCACTAATTGAAGCTGTAGTTGCTCTGGTTCAAGCTTCATTGAAAATACGACTAGCTCAGTTTTCTCCGAGGAGAATTCGATATACCCAGCTGGAGGGCCCAAGCAGACAAATTTTCCAAGACATCCATCAATGTTATTCACGTAAAAGTTGTAGAGAAGGGGGATTAGACATGAGTCCTAGGGAAGACCCATGTAGTTCATTCGTGATATCGACAAATCACCATGCGTAAAACGCATGTGTTTTTCAGACAGCAAGTTTAGCAAACAGTTGTTTAGAGTCAGTGAAAGACCATGCTGGTGCAGTTTCTCAGAAAGAATTTTGATAGAAACTGAATCAAAAGCCCCCTTTATATCTAGGAAAACTTATACCATCCGCTTGTTTGCTAGCATAAGCCATTTGAATTTCTGTTGAGAACAACGCAAGACAACCGTTCGTCCTGTTTCCTTTGCGGAAACCAAATTGTGTTTCTGACAGTAAACCATTTGCTTCAACCCAATTGTCGAGGCGAAACAAGATCATTTTCTCGAACAACTTTCGGATATAGGACAGACTGGCAATCGGTCGATACGAGCTGTGGTCGGAGGCTGGTTTTCCTGGTTTTTTGGATGGCGATGATCTTCACTTGCCTACAGTCATGAGGGATAATAAATATAAAGAAACTTATTAAATAAATTCAACAAGCGGCTCTTGGCAGATTCTTCAACAAGTTAAATTTGATTCTGTCTGGCTCTGGGGCTTCATTGTTACATGATAAGAGAGCAAGTGAGAACTCCACTATCGAAAACGGTGTTTCGTTCGCGTTATCTTGAGGGGACGCGGCGCAGTAGATCTTCTGTGCCGTTGCGGAATCCGGACAAATCTTTTTGGCGACATCGAATATCCGACGATTTGAATATTCCACGCTCTCGTTTCTGTTTCGCATACGCCGGGCCGTGCCCCAAAGAGTGCTCATCCATGTTTCTCTCGTTAGCCCATGAACGAACCGGCGCCAGTAGCTACGTTTTTTGACTTTCATCAAACCATTCATGCGTGTTTCTGCCATCGCGTACTGTCGATAGCTCGTTGTCCTGGAATACCTTATATGTAGCGGCCTTCTCCGCTTAGACGTCTGAGCATTCTTTGTCCCACCATGGGTTGGAAGGATGCCCTCGAGAGTTCGCGTCTGGTACGCGTTTAGTCTGAGCTTGAATCGTGCTATCGAGAATTATGCCAACTAGGAACCCGTTTTCTTCCTCCGGAGGAAGCTCTTGAATAGACTCTATTGTGTTGGATATCGCGGACGCATAGTTCTTCCAATCAATATTTCGTGTGAGGTCATACGAAATATTGATTTATTCCGTGGCCCTGAACCGTTAGCAATATTAATTACGATTGGCGGATTGTCGCTGCCGTGGGGATCAGAGACTACCTTTCAAATGCAATCTAACCGCAGCGATGTCCAACAGAGGGACAGGTCCAAGGCGCTCGGACGCGCTGGTGGGGCCGGAATCCGTATCATTTCACCCGTATTCAAAATGGTCATATTGAAGTTATGTTTTCTTCCCGTCAGCAGCGACTGATGCTGGATGCAATTGTTTGCACTCCAGTATCTTCACTGGCTTAAGCATGGGGTCTTTGAAACAGCCAGCCCCATGTTTCAGCAGGTCTTCGCAACTGAGACTCGATTCGGAAACGACCCCACCTCTTAGCTGGAATATCCACTCTGTACTCCTCTGTAAAAGACCCGCTGCCAGCAATATCATTTGCCTGATTTAAATTGTTTACAACCACCCGAAGCTTATCAGGGCTAATGTTCGATATTTCTGTAACGACCGAATACCGATAGGTCAGAACCCGAGAAATCTGCAACAGATTCAAACACTTTTTGTGTTTGGTCCGGAAGAAGATCACGAAGGGTCCGGTGGCCGAGCTTGGATATACTTTGAACCGGGGAGCCGATTTTGTTTCGACATCTATCTCACCTTGAGATGACCGCCACCGTCAGAGGAAGTCATTTGTGCACGGGCCTATTACCCAGTGCACGTTAGTATGAGAACCAATAAGGGAAAACGAAAAATAACTGTACTTAACTGTGTGTATAACGGTATCCCGACGGCCTTCTAGAAGTACTCTGCGGGCGGCTAACGGTACTCAGAAACAGAAACACAAAAGCAGGGGAAAAATATTGAAACCTCGACGAGGCGGAGAGTGCGCAAGATAAACTTGAACGCGGATTAGCACTATTCTTTGTCGCTATGTACTGCACGGACTAGCAACAGAACACTTGTGTCTCGACCTAGCGCCACACGAAAAGTTAGTGACACTCATACAACTTCTCCGGATAAATACAACGCATTATTTCTTCGGACAATTAAAACTGCCGGATAATGAACGAATGAGTTTATCACGGTATCCTTTTTGCGCTGCGCTTGTTTGCGCTATTCCAAAACACCACAAAACAAGTCTAACGTACTTCTCTGTCGGTTTGCTTTGACATATTTTAGTACCTTTATTATTTTCCACGAAAGTAAAATGTTATTACCTTCTCCGGTGAGAAGAAAAAAATCTGAAAAAATTTATCAGAAAAAATATTCCCACGCTGTTTGCGGAGACGGAGAATTTTGCGACTCATCCTATCCCGGAAAAGTTGGACATCGGATAACCTGCTTCCCGCGTGAGTGAGTGAAAATTACAATTCCCAAAATCGATTTTTTACATGCGAGGTCACACACGCGACAGACACGTTAACATATAAATGCTTGAGCCTTTCGCGATCATACACGCAACCCACACGGCCCATGATCGCATACCAGTCCCATAAAGATAGGATATCCCATAGAAAACGGGACAAATATGCGATCATGGGTAGTACTCCCGCGATCTCGTAAACATAACATCCAGGTGATAGGGTGAACGTCGCAGCACTTATTTTCAATTGCGGTCCTCAGCGTGAACCTACAAACTCCTTTGCTCGCGCGATCATGAATCGGTCACTTCTGGAAGTTTATCTTCGTTTCCAGCATTCTAGAATTCTTCAATTGAAATAATTAACAAAATAAAGCTCTCATCGAACTTTAGTGATATGGAAGAACTCATTTTTTTCTGAACCGTGCACCAAAAATAAGGTATCAGATTCACGGCTCGCGCGCGATCATCTCAGAACACACGCCAATATGCGAAAGGCACACTGTTATAAAATAGAATTTATACGCTCGAAATCACATACACGTAAGATCCGAGACATACAAACGTACACGCGATCGAACACGCTAACGTACAAACGCTCAAACCGTTCGCGACGATACACGCGATCGTGAAGACTCCCGCACATATCTGGACTGTACTGCCCATAACAGCATAAGAGTCCCATGTTGCAAAACAGCAAGCCGAGAAAAACGCTGTTCAAGATTGTCCCATCCCTTGAGCCAAATGGATGGGACAACCATGTTTCGGTATTTTTTTTCGATATTTTCTGAACAAACCCGGTAATCTTATTTGTGCAGTGTGATTCAGTGGTGATACAGAATACAATACAACGGATAACTCATTTTCGACAAAAATCCACATGGGACTGTTATGCGTTTATGGGCAGTGTACAATGAATATGAATTGAATGTCTTCAGTAGTATTTTAGTGGGTGACATTTCCCGTCTCGTCTGCAATTGTAGTGAGTAATTCTGACGGGGAGCCCTTCCAAGAACCTAGCTCTACAACTGCAGTACGACAACTCGAAAAAAAATATCTCGCGCTGATGAATCTACATGCTACTTAAAATGAACTATTGTACTGTAGTTTATGAAACATGGTTGATCTAACACGAGAGCGTCATTGTACATCTAAACACGCGAAAATCATTCGATGGTTGCAAATACGCTTGACAGAAGAGTTCTGCCGGTACCCGCATAACAGTCCCATATGGCATTTTCATCAGTTTTGAGTTAACCTCAGGGTTAGGTCTCATTTTTATTGTACTATCAAATAACGCACTGAAAATTATTGATTTATTAAAAAAAATGTACAAAAACACCAACCAATGTCAGTACCATAAGAAAAGTACCCACATACCAGTCCTATGTGCAATTTGGATGAAAGCTGCAGACAATATTCATCTTTCATATTTGTATTGTGAAATTTTTCTTTCGACTTTACTGATCAAACTGATTGGGGGTGTGGTAGGGCATAGTGTAGTTGTAAATAGTATGCAGCTCTTCTGGGTACAAAATAAAACCAAAATCTTATGGGCGCATTTTCTCGACATGATGATTTATCATATGGGACTATTATGCGAGTACCGACGGAGATACTTAGTCAAAATTTTGATCAAAATACAAAGAAAGTTTTTCTGGATATTTGTCAAAATCGCCGTGTCACAAGTGGGACAAAACGTTCCTGTGTTTGTAGGTAAAATGCATCATAACAACAGAGCTGAATGCACCACGAAAAAAAAAATTCTTTTCTAGTCAGATTTGGTTTCTTTCGCCAGTCTAAATATTACGCAATTCAGCATTTCAAAGCGAACATTTCTGTTTTTGATCCTGCGAATTGTAGATTATAGTGTGGTGCATTTTACATCGATTAGAGGAAAAAAATCTGGCGCAAAATGAAGTATATAGTTGATATTTTCCATATATTTAACAGAGCTATTGAACAAAACTACAGTAGGAATTCACTAGTATAATGGTCAAACTTTGATATCATCCGAAAACCCCAATTACAGAAGCTACAACACAACAACCAAAAACGCGGTTATCAAACGTTTACAATAAATACTACAGCGAACTTTCGGCTGGTTTGATTTTTTCCAGAAACTCAGCCACCTGCGAGAGAAAATCATGGGATGCACTTTTCTTTTGGTACCTATACATTTTACGTCTATACTTATAGACGGATTTGTGTACACCAGTTTCATCAAATACATTTCTACTAAACATTTACATTTCATTTCGTTCCGGAGTAGCGAACATGTGGGCCAATGATTGACATGCACAAGTTCGATGTACTATTTTGAAAATCTTGAATATTCTTCAGTAAACCCCTCAGCTTTAATCAATGAAGGTCCCATTCATCATGTAATTTTTTTTTCTAAAGCGCTCATCGCTGTTTACTGCCAGGAAGTGTCTCGAAATTAGAGAAAAGGCCGGATGAGTCAAACCGCTTGGGTGGAAAACAGCTGCAGCGCTGCGATCAAAACATACCCTACTCGTACACCCACTGCGCTAAAATTAGATTCCGGGCGACAGTTGTAAATGCCGGCGTTTTTTTTTCAATTCGAATGTATAATATGCAACGCTGAAACCCATCTAAAATGAAAAATTGGTAATATTCTAACGCTGGTGTTTTAATTACTTTTTTGCAGGTTACTTTGCATAATCAAAAACACCGAACGCTCTCAGATGCAGGTATCACGTTTGGATCCAACAACACACTAATCATAATACCCAGGGTTGAAGATTATTCATCTGCAGTAAGTCGACTTCAATGGCCTCATGTGTTGATCAAACTGAGCTTTTCTCCTTTTTCTCCCGCAGAATATAACAGTAGAAACGGAAATGTCTTCCGACGATGATCTAGCCCTTGGCGCTTCTGCGAGCCCCGTAGAGTTAGCCAACTACAACATACCTGCACCGCCGTCCCTTCCAGCTCCACTATTCGATGGTTCACCACAGCTGGCTGATACACACGACGCAAGGTCGCCTCGTCTGCGTCGTTACAATGGCGAACATTCGCAGGCCTTGTCACACAATTACCGCGGTTTGGTGAATCAAGCGATGACCTGTTATCTGAACAGTCTACTGCAGGCACTGTTCATGACACCTGAATTTCGCAACGCACTGTACAAATGGGAGTTTGATGGTAAGGATGAGGCCAAATCAATTCCATACCAGCTGCAGAAGCTGTTCGTTAATCTACAAACTTCACCAAAGTCAGCCGTGGAGACTACGGATTTGACGCGCAGTTTCGGCTGGGATTCAGCTGATGGCTGGCAACAACACGATATTCAAGAACTGTGTCGTGTCATGTTCGATGCACTAGAGCAAAAATTCAAACATACTAAACAAGCTGATTTGATCAATCGTTTGTACGAGGGCAAAATGATTGATTATGTTAAATGCTTGGAGTGCAACACGGATAAACAGCGCGAGGACAAGTTTCTAGATATTCCACTTCCGGTGCGACCGTTCGGTAGTACTGTAGCTTACGAAAGCATCGAGGATGCTATGAGAGCTTTTGTTCAGCCTGAAATACTGGATGGTAATAATCAGTACTTCTGTGAAACTTGCAACAAAAAGTGCGATGCCCATAAAGGACTAAAATTCACAAAGTTTCCATATATTTTGACCTTACATCTCAAAAGGTTCGACTTTGATTACCAAACTTTACATCGCATTAAACTGAATGATAAGTGAGTATCCGTCTGCTTAAGATTTGCGACAATCTTTGACTTTTTTGCGGTTCTAGAGTTACGTTTCCACAGTCATTGAACCTTAACAATTTCATCGATGGGGTACCGGCTACTGCCAGCGACAAAGTTACAACTAACGGTCACGGTATAGTTCCCCCAATGCAAATGGAAACAGCTGAGAACTTTATGAAAGCGTACGATGAGTGCAGTACCATCGATAGTGGATCGGCTTTGGAGGATGATTCGTGTTTCCAGAACGGTACCTCGGTTTCATCGACGACAACAACACCGAATGATCAAGTAAGTATTGACCGGAAAAGACCAGCATCTGATTACAGATTTAATCTCATCTTTGTTTTCAGGATGACGACGAGGGTATCGATATGGAGTTGAATGGGGATAGCAAATCTCCTTCGGTCAGTAACTTTAACGCCCCTGGGCCCTATTTGTACGAGCTGTTCGCTATTATGATCCATTCTGGCAGTGCCTCTGGTGGTCATTATTATGCCTACATTAAGGATTTTCAAACCTGCAAATGGTTCTCGTTCAATGACCAAACTGTGTCTCCGGTAAGTGTTGGTGCGTGTTTAGGCAACGACTGTCATCTAATTTTGACCCTTGCAATGATCGAAGACTTCTCGACAAACATATGATTAGGGCTCAAAAACTGAACATCAAAATTCAATTGGAGGAGAAATTCTAGAGAAACCGTTATTACCCAAGAACGGTGCGTAGCTGTCGACGAATGAGAAATTTTTTCTCTCTTTCCTTTCAAAGTAAATTTTGACAGTTGGCTTTTGAGCCCTAATCATATGTTTGTCGAAACTATTTTCATTAAAAAGTAGTTGTGGTGTCATCCACTTTGGTTTCTGGTATAACTGGAGTTCAAAGCGTTTATGGCTAGTGCTATGAATCATTTTTATCATACCAAAAGCTGCAAAGTGTTCTGTTGTCATACATTGAAATTTCGGTGCAAAGTTTATCAAAGTGGTAGAAAATATCTACGTTTTTTGGCTTCGATAAATACCTAATAAGAAATGAAATTTATGTGATTTATTGATCAATGATTGGGCCCTGGGAGTTGGGTTAATCACTCATCATTGTCCGCTTTAACTTTTATCTTTCTCCACTTGTAGATCTCTCACGACGACATCCAGAAGTCATTTGGAGGAAGTGCTTCCAAGGCGTACTACTCCGGCGCTTACAGTTCCAGCACAAACGCTTACATGTTGATGTACCGACAGATTGATGCATCGAAAAACTTTTCTCCAATTCATGAAGAGCAGTTCCCCGATCACATCAAGGTAAACTATCGTACACAGTACTAAACAGTTCGTCGCAGTAATGTTACGATTTCTTTGTAGAAATTGGTATCCAAAATCCGCGAATCGGAGGCATGCCGTAGCAAGGTCGACTCTGACGCGTTGCAAGTGAGGGTTTACTTTGAAAATCCCAAAACACGAGCTATCAAGAGCTACAAAATGTACCTGCTAACCAACAATACGCTGGCGGAAACGTTGGAAGAGGCCTACCGGGTGTTGAAAGTAAAAGGAATTGTTCCGATCGAACGCTGCCGTTTGGTGGCCTACAATAACCAAACCGAAGTAATCGAAAGGAGCTTTGAAGGGAAGGATGATGACACGGTATAATGTTAGTTGATGTTGGCCGCTCTGCGGTTTAAAGCCATTTTTTTTTCAGATTGAGGATATCATGAAGCACCTAGTAAATACCGGTGAACTATTGCTGGAAACACGCGAGGACTATGAGGTTTTTGAACCTTATTTGACTCCGGGGGGAATAATGACCAAGATCTACATGATAAACTCAGTTACTCGCGAGGAGAATAACTTTCTTTTTAACGTAAAGGGGCCTATCTCGATTCGTGCAAACAAGAGCCAAACGATAATGGATTTCAAGAAAATGATTGGGCGTAAACTACAGCTGAACCCAAACGACATTACCCTCGCCGAATATCAATATAAATGGGGGCCAAGGCTACTGGAGAACAACGAAGACACTCTACAGGACTTCATTCAGTATTGTAAAGTGTTAGTATTGGTCGGCAATGCGAAAGAGTTTTATGGAATTGTGGCTAATGCACTGAAAAACGTTATCAGCTTATACTTCATCGTTCCGGATATAGACACAAGTACGAGAGTTGATTTAATATAAAATAATATATGAAACAATTTTTTTTTAATGTTGTGCAGCTGTCCGGAAAAGTTTATCGCTTCCCCGCTACACGCCGAAATCACTGCCGAAATCGACAACAACGATGAATAGCTATGGAGATGTAGTACTAACTATCCACTACGACAGTAACAGTGAGGACAGTAGTTTGAGTGATAATGACCGTACTCTGGTGGAAGACGATTCTATGCACACGGAACACAAAGGGGACGTAAGTTATTTGCTTAAAAAAAATTTCGAGCCCGAAGACATCGATACCGAGGATGAAGACCGGCTGAACGTAGAATACGACAACTGTGCATACTTCTTCCAAGTAACGCCAGTTGAGTATCACAATTCAAGCGAGAATTCGGGTGCGGAGAATACCTGCAGTAATGGTGTCGATAACGAGAGAGTTATTCAGGTTCGTTGAATGCTTGCTGCACATTATTGCGCTATGGCTCCAAAGCCGTATTTGAGAAGACAAACCTGTTTGCGCGTAAATTTTAGATTCATAGTGTCTTTGGCAAGCCTTTTTGTCGATTTTGTCATAGTAGTTAAATTAGGGTGGTTTTTGTGGTTGGGTTGTTCAAGGTAACAATTTTTTGGATATGTAAAATTAGCTATGCAAAATTTTACAAATTTTTGAAGTAACCAAATTGAAGTAACTTTGTTTATGGAGTATGGGGGGGGGGGGGGGGGTAAGGGATTCTGCGTAAAAAACTCCTACGTTGAGTTTTCGGGATAATTTTTCAATTAAGGGGGCTTTCTACTCATAAAATGGCACAATTTTCGCCATTTTATTAATGTAAAAAAATTGAAAAAAAATGTTTTTTTAAGCTGAAAACCTTATCGCACATCCCTTTCTCCTCTTAAACCACATGACTGTCTAATACCTCATGTGTTATGATTTTTGCAATATTTAAGGTAGTGTAGCGCTTGAAAAATTTGTTTTTCAATATTACCTAAAATCTGTAGAACAAAGTTTTCACGAGACATAAAAAGATGATAATATCATATATTGGTTGTATACCATTCCCCCGAAAGCCATTTCCCAGCAAGCCATTCCCCAGAATTCCCTTCCCCAGAATGTACCATTCCCCAGAAAGACATTTCCCAGAATGTACCAATCCCTAGAAAACCATTATCCAGAATGCCACATTCCCCAGAAAGTCATTCCCCAGAAAGTCATTCCCCAGAAAGTCATTCCCCAGAATGCCCCATTCCCCAGAAAAGTTATCGGTTCTATAGCCACGTACAGAACAAGAGTAACTGAGCTTCAGGAATGAGAATATATTGGCTTAAAGGGCACGTTCCCCGTATGTAGTCTGTATTTGATGCCTGAACTGAGCTTATAGGCTTCATATTGTACATGAGTGCTGTTCAAAAGCCATTTTTGGCGAAATATTCGGCTGATATACAGCCTACTCCCACTTTTCTACCGCGCCTATGGAGGAATGTCAAAACAATTTGTGCACTGGTTGAGAAAAAAACAAAATGAAAATAGAGAAGTTGTTTTTCTTTCTTTCTATCTTTCATGATCTATCAGCCACATGTGTTTAACCTTTTTTCAATACAGCGTTTGATCCAGGATCGAACTTAAGCTTCTAGAAGCTATGGGATAAAGTTGTTCCAGTGCGCTTGCTGTTTGATTCATTTGGGCATTTGGTTATATGAATGATATTAAATCGAACGATTTTGATTAGAAGTTGATTTCACTCACTGACGACCAAAAGCATGGTTTTGCGATTTTTTTTTCAAATTACCTCCTTTCCTACACAAAACTAAAATTTATTCATCGCAGTTTCCCATCATTTTATGGCTTAAAGATTTGATTCCCTTTAATTTGTTTATTGCTCCTAAGCCGATAAGCTTTTTTGTGCTTACAAAGTGCGCCATCTCATATTTGTTTTGATTTGGACTTCATTGTTTTTGATTAATAGAAATGTCAACCATTAACGGTGTTATAACGGCATTGCTGGCTACCGCTTACGGCTTACAACTACATAGTGTTTAGGCTCTAAAGTATAGCTTCATATACCCATATACGGTCTATTTTAATGCTTAATGTTCGTAATGCTTATGAACATTCGCAAAGCTTGTATACAACTTATAAACATTTTCAAAGTTGATATACAGCTTATAAACATTTGTGAAGCCCATATAAAGCTTATAAACATTGGACAGCTCTTATATAGTCAATATGCTGCTTACTTTAGTGCTTAGTGGTTTGCTGGGTCATTATTTGTGGTTATGCCAAAGGTTTACGCATACCTAATTAAAGGAACTTATGCGGTGTTAAGCTGCTGAGGATGTGCCGTCGAGAGTGGCGGCCTCTCGCAAGCAAACCTGTTATCCTCTCGTATAACCGGTTTACTCGAACATAGGACTTGGATCCTTCTTTCAAACATGAGCAGTTCTTTGAATTTGTACGCCAAGTAACTCTTGCACGCAAACTTGTGATCTTTTCGTCTGCCCGGTTTATTCAAACATATATGTTGATTCCGTATTTGGAGCTTTGGTTAAATCCATATTAAAATCGAAACGAATGCATATTTTGACAAATGGTTTCGTGGGTTTTAAGAGCATTTATCTTGCTTTTGTATTGGGAATGTTTCGTACGCAAATGTGCGATCCACCCGATTGCTCGGTTTACTCAAATAGGTTGCACTAAATACATTCGAAAGTATTTTCATACCTTACGCCAAATGGTACTTTTACCACAGAGTTAGACATAATACTCGACAACAATTATTCGTCAATGTTAGCGATCATTTTGAATTGAATATATTATTAGTTGGGACTGTTATCGCATTTGCGATTATGGCGCTACTGACATATGTGCAAGTATACGGGGGATATACCAATTGCTCGTGGGCCTGAGGGCTGAGTAATTTGTAAATGAGTGGTTGGAAGCGTGTATAAAAGGTGTAGCTGGTGTGTTGGTCGAACTAGTGCAACGATATTTTTGCGAGGAGCCGCCGCTTTCGACGGCTTATCCGTACCAGCATCATGCATTGACTTAGGTAATGTACAAAGTTTTGGTTTCGCCACATAACCTTACTTACATAACACTGTTTCAATCTTTTAGATCCTAGGAAGGGGGCTACCGCTTTCTATGGTTTCTGTTGAATGGCACAGAAAAACACATCTGTACTGAATTTTGCGATTTGTCCTATATTGCTATTGTCTAATGCTGCTGCCAGTGCACTTTTCGAGGGGAGCAATATGGGCAACATACTGAAAAAATGTTTTGATTTTCATCAAAAAAATTTCCCACTTCAAAAAAAATGTCTGGGAAATGGTTATAACTGTGGAATGAACTTATGAGCATTGGTTCATTCTGGATATGGTTTTCTGGAGAATAGTTCTTTCTGGGGAAAACACTTCGGTATCTTAGTTTCTGTGGAATGGTTTTTCGGGAAAGTCAGCTATTCTTTATTTAAATTCGGAATAAATAATGTCATCCTAACTTCCGGTTTCAACACAATGCAAATCATTTCAAATGTGACCGAATCGAAGAATGTCGTTCGATGGAAGTGGGTACGAGTCTAGGGGCAGATCACTCTAGCAATGTATAACAAATTTGCATCAAATTAGAAAAATGCATTTAATTTCCATTTTTGCATCAACTTTGCACTCCCTCGCAGAAAAGTTTGTTCAATAAACGTCCTACGCTGATACAAGTTGTTCGACGTTTTTTGGAATGTAAGGCTAGTTTTTTCGTAGGGTTTTGACGTCTTGCACGCAACGCAAAAGACATTGCACGCAAAGCAAAATACATTATGAATTTCTATTTTGATGGAAATAAATGCATTTAATTTCGCTGATTTTTAAAAATGCATCACAAGTGATCTGCCTCTTGGAACGAGTAGTACGTTTGAAAAGATCAAATCAATAAAAAAAGTTAAACTTTTCTGGGGAATGACTTTCTGGGAGATGGTGTATTCTGGGGTATGGAATTCTGGGGAATGGTACATTCTAGGAAATGACTTTCTGGGGAATAGTATATTCTGGGGGATGATTTTCTGGGGAGTGGAATTCTGGGGAATGGCTTTCTGGGGAATGATTTTCGGGGGAATAGTATACAATCAGGTTGGGTTGTATACCATTCCCCAGAAAGCCATTTCTCAGAAAGCCAATTCCCAGAATTCCATCCCCCAGAATGTACCGTTCCCCAGAAAGACATTGCCTAGAATGTACCATTCCCTAGAAAGCCATTATCCAGAATGCTCCATTCCCCAGAAAATCATACCCCAGAATGCCCCATTCACCAGAAAAGTTAATGTTTGTAATCATTTTTTGTGGTGGAGCCTAAAGTTTGCTCATTACCTAATTCAAGGAACTGATGCGGTGTGGAGCTGCTGAGGTCATGCCGCCGAATGTAATTGCCTCTCGCAAGCAAACCTGTTAACTCGTATAACCGGTTATGATTGTACAACATTCCCCCGAAAACCATTCCCCAGAAGTAAAAATACCGAAGCTTTTTCCCCAGAAACACATATTCCAGAAAGCACTAATTCCCAGAAAACTGATTCCCAGAAAGTACCAAAGCCCAGAAAACTTTCACCCAGAAAGAACCATAACCCAGAAAACTGTTCCGCAGAAAGTACCAAAACCCAGAAAATTATTTTACCGAAAAAATTTTTTCTTCTATTTTCTCAATAAACAATAAACATTTAGATCATGTGTACTTAAACACTTGTTATAAGTTTGCTATTCACAGTATTTTTTTAATATTTACGCATTGTGCTTAAATTTAAACGCATTGAAAAAGATGGAAAGATCTTCGGGTGATGATTATATGTAAAATGAAAGCTTTCGATTCCTATTTGATAGAAAAAATATTATAATTGGTTTTGAACTAATTTTTGCATTTAAAACCGCTTGCTCCGCATGAGGCAATAGTGGCGCAATTGCTAATTCCGGTTCCTATAGATGCAAAACCCATTGATTACTTTTGGAGCATGCAACTCTGGGTACATTTGGCCCACTATAGCTGCAAAGGAGCTCAAAAATCGAGGAAAACTCACTATTTCAGTTGTTTTTTTAGCAAATTTCTATGATAAAACTTGTGTTACCTTGCGAGTTTAGTGCGAACTACAAATCAAAAAATAATTAACGGCGGTTGGCATTTTAATCAAGCTTTTAGCTTACTACTGCAACTAGTAGTACACCGCTGCACCCACCCTATTGTTTGTTAAATATTCAACAATCATGGATTTTCGATATTTACGGCATCGCGCCTCGGAAATATCCGAAAACTCTATAATACATTTGAGTTGCAAAGACATGTAATATTACCTGAAGATCTAGAAACATAAAAAGAGCTCCATTAGGTTAAATATCTAATAGGACATCTCAAATCTATCGCTTTGCGTGCCATTGACGGTTAATGATTGGGCACAAACTTTGGCTGCCTAGAGCTAAAAACTAATAGCCAGCGATGTAGGATTTTGTGAAATGGTGCACTTGTTATTGAAAAAGCGCTGTAAAAGTAATTAGTAATTGCAGATAGCAATTCTGAATACACTGTGCAAATTTCAAAACGATCCAAAAAGAGTTGTTTGACTTACATTTCCGACCAGCTAAAAAGCGGTTTCGAAAAAAATCGCGTTTAGCTGGTTTAGTATGCTCGGGGTATACAGTAGAGGCGTTTCGGCGACATATCATTTTCAAAACTATTTAAGCACATTTTCAGCCATTGAAATTTTTTTTCGACTTTTTGAAAATTCTAGTAATGTAACCCCTTAATAACTCGATATTTTCAACAACAGAGTACTTAGCATAGATCAATAACAACGTTTTCTAACTTAATAATACTTCATTGATTGCATAGTTTCAATTTAATAACATCTGTTGCATACGGACAGTTTTTAGAAGAAATGAAACATTTTTTTGGTAATGGCTTTCGAATTTCACTTTTGAAGACGAAAACCCCATTAGCCAAAACTTTATTTAAGCGGGGTCCATGTAATTTAAACATCAATGTCACAAATGACGTTTCAAGGTCGCAGAGATGTTTGTTTTCGTCGTTGAAAGTTAAAATAAAAAGCCGAAACATGTATCTTGAAAATAAAACAAAATCAAGATCCATCTTTCGCAAATTATTCTCAAAAAACACATCAAATTTCAATGGTACATGATGCAACAAACATCGAAGAATGTTATAAAAAATCTTTAATATGATAGTTCAAATATGTTTTTAGTCGGCAACGCAGCCAATAATATTATAATTAATCCGTCGATTGTATTGACAGATTTTGAAACCGCTGAGATAAACACTATAGCAAGGATTGTTCCCAATTCTGTGCGATATGGTTGCTTTTTCCACCTAACGAAAAATTGGTGGAAACGGATTCAAAAATTGCGATTATCTAGAATTTATTTGAAAATCGTGCAAATGCAGATCTCTTTCAGACATATCCAGGTCTTGGACTTTTTGAAGCCTCAAGATGTGCCTGAAGGCTTGGGTATTGTCCGTGCTTCAGCTCCGGAATGAAACCCCGTATTTTGATTACATAAAAAAAATACGTTATGGGGAAGCGAAGGGTTGGAAAACACTGCGCACAGGCACAGACCAGATTTTCCCCTGAATTATGGACCATGCGATACAACACCCTCAATGACATACCCAGAACCTCAAACGCAATAGAAGGGTATCACAACCAATTAAATGCACAATTAAAGCATTCAAAGAGGAAGAGTAAAAAACAGGCAGGATAGACAAAAAATTAAAAGAAGTTTTAATTGTCGACCAGGAAGATGGTACAACATTAAAAGTTACCATTTTATCAATAGCTCTTATATTACAAAACCAAACCTGAATATTAATACTAATAAATAAGTCATCTTCAGTTAAAATACCTCAATTTCTGGGAAATGGTTTTTTCTGGGGTATGAACTTCTGGGTATTTGTTCATTCTGGGTAACGGTTTTCTGGGCAAAAATATTTTCTGGGAAAAAGTTTTCTGGTTATTGGTACCTTCGACGAAATGGTTTTCTGGAGTATTGTTCTTTCTGAGGAAAAAACTTCGGTGTGTTGGTTTCTGGGGAATGGTTTTCGGGGTCAAGTCGTACAACCGGATGGGGTAAGTTGGCGTTGCTGCACGCGGGGCAAGTTGGCGGTACTATTTACAATGCTAAAAACGTCATCAAATATTTTTATTTCTGGAATTTACTCCACAGTAAGAAAATCTTTTTCATGTGTATCTCGCCAATGTAGGAGACATTTATTTCGGCCAATTGCATGAAGAATTTCGAAAATTTGCTTTTGAATAGAGAGTACGCGTCAAAGTCAAAATGCCGGAATATTTAAACTGAAATATAATAGCAAATGTCGGTTAATATACAGTTTTCTCGAAAAGCACATTCCGTCGCTGTTGTGCTATCTTATGACAAGCGCCACTTAGCACTTTTCGAGAAAAACGATTTTTAAAGTTTGAGATTGAATATCTTAAAATTTATAAATGTTAGAAGCTTTTCGGAGAAGGCATTCGATGCTTCTATCTTTTCTGAAGTAATCTCTCGATTTGTACGAAGATCGGTTGACTATATTTACAGTTTTTGCTTAAAATGTAAACCAAAGTCGCTCCCATACGTGTCATAAGTGTGTATTGATGATAAAATATGTATGACGTGTCACAAATGCGTACAGAAATTTTATATAAAAATGAATTATAACTGATTCGTAAAATTATGCGTTATAGATCACTATGTCCAATATTATACTTTTCCATGCGATAGCAGCAATATCAGGTTACAAAATGATGGTATTGAACACAAAGTTTTTCCAATTTTCCTCCTTTATTTAGGAAAAACAATGAACAAAAATTGGTTTCATTGACAATTTAGAGACAATGTATATCAAACAATGTTATTGTTGACAGGTGACTAGACGAAACAAATGTTCTTTTTGCATAATCCATCACTACATTTCGGTATACTTTCCAAAACAAGTGGAAATCTCAAAAGGAAATTTATTCAATAATCATGAATATATAAGCCAACCATTCCCAGAAAAAAACTATGGTAGGAAAAGTTTTGCTCCCGAGACAAGAACCTAGCTAATGCTTATGGTTGATCTGCATTGGAATTACCTATGTCATCAGAGACATCTGTTGGCTTGCTATAAGCTTTTCGGCTTATAGCAAGCCAACAAACTAAGAATGTTGTCTCTTTTTTCTTTGTCATAAGATAGCACAACTCGATCACTCGAGAAATTGGCGCTTGTCATAATCGTGTTTCGCTATATCTCAGTAACCCAGCAGAATTTCAAAATTCTGAAAACGCGACTTTATGGAGATTTTAAAACTTAGTAACATGGCATATCTAACTCAGTTCACCCCAAAATGGCGTTTGTCATAAGATAGCACAACAGCGACAATTCAGCACGTTCCAAAAGGACCCTTAAAGTAATTGAATCTCCATTTGATTGCTTAGTTTTTGGCGTATATTTTACAGTACGTTGAAATACTTTGTATAATACCAATTAACATCTATTTAGCAATGAGTATCTTTCCAGAATTAGTTTAAACAAACATTTGAATGAAAAACATTGACATCAATAACTTAATGTGGGTGAACATGCAGGTTATCAAAGTCACCCCAGAATACGAAAACGGACATCAACTTGAAATCATTTTTGGAAAAATAGCTGTAAGCGGACAATTTTAGGGAAAACCATCCAATCTTGTTCTCCTTATATCAGTACATGTTTTAAAAATATTTAACCTGAAAAAAATGTGTTGCGTCTAAAAATATGCAATGATTACTTCGAAAAGTGATCAATGTCACCCCGGTTTACGGTACTCACATACTGCCAACTTACCCCGGGGTCGGTGTAAGTTGGTGGATTTTCCGCGTCACATAGTTTTGTCTCTAAAAATGGAGACAAGGCATCAAACACTTAAAAAAATCAAAGGTGTTGCCAACAGTCTGCTCTTTCATGCCGCGTGTTCTATTTTGCAAGATCTACCTACATCAAAGCGATAAAAATTGAAAACTGACTAGCCCCGGTCTCCCCTATGCATAATAAGCTAGTAAAAACTTTGATTTTTCGAAACATACCGATAAATATGTAATAAGTTTTATGTCAAAAAGTCATATAAGAACATTGGTTTTTCAAGAACCTAAAATCCTACAATATTCAAATATTTAAAAAATCATAACGCATTAACTATTCAGCAAAGTTGCTTCAATTTGATTTTTTTTTATAAATTTGTGGAACATACCTTAATTTTAGACATCTAAAAAGTTTGTACTTTGAACACGCTAATCACAAGAACCACCCTAATTTAACTAATATAAAAAACATTGGAATAAAGTACTAAGAAAGTTTTCCAAAGTCACTATTTATCTATAACTAAAGGTTTGTGTGCAAACAGTTTTGTCTTCCTAAATACGGTCGTGGGACCGTGGTGTATTGTATTCTGGTAATCATACTGATTGCAGGTTTTAATGGACAAACGAGTCGAGCTTGGATTTCTCAAGTATAAACTGCAGCCGCATTTGGATGTGCCGATGAATTATTTCAAAATATTTAAAGACTCGAAGCTTGGCCAAAATGAAATTTCGTCACTGAGGGACAAATTTCACGAATACAAGTAAGTTGGTTTTATTGTTCATTGTGGTTGTATATTAAGCAGGTTTAGCTTCTTGTTTTCGCCTTGTTGTTTTTTTTGCTGCAAACTAATTCGAATCGAAACGACAGGGGGCCCATTCGTCACAGTCAGAGTTACAAATATTCAAATTCATTGAATGAAAATTGATCATATTAAGTCGTATTCATTTTCAATATTCAGTGACGCAGCTGAAAACGTCAAACAAACAAACTCCCCATTTATCCAGGCAGATTTTCATTCGTCTCCGATTATTAAGCTCTTTACTGCCACAGTTAACCTCACTTTTCTTGACAGTTCACTTGTACTGTTTACATGGACTTAGAAAAATTTTGGACGACTAGGTGCGTTGGTAGCAAATCGCAAAATCTAAGTCCATGTAAACAGTACAAGCGAACTGTCAAAAATGAGTATCCGAGTTCATTTGTGACATCAGCGTAAAGTATTCAATTACACGAAGCGAACGTGAAGCAATGGACCAAACGCATCAAAGTAGACCCTGACACACGCTTACATTGATGATAATTTTTATTTTATATACTTTACCGGCATTTGAAAACATTTGCATAGACATTTAGTGAAATGAATATTATTACACGATATTCAACTGAATGAATAACATGGATTTTTGAATGAATATTTGTTCTATTCACCACGAGTCGCATCAGGTTCATTTTCAGCCGTCAAAAAAGAGCTTCGATTATTTTAAACTCTGCTAGCAGTTACGTCATTCAGTCACTAGAAAGAAATTTTCTTCTAATCACAAGGTGACGTGACTGACGTGAGTTGAGAGTGGGGCCCAGGGTGTTTAGTCTATTTTCATTCTATAAAAATAACTACAACGATCTTGTACTAATGTACTAATTTACAACGAACGGAAAACATGAGTTTTTGAGAATGTTTAATAAGCGATGTTCTGATTAATTTCCATTATTCGTTGTGTGCCGACATAATTAGTTGGTGACGGCACTCCGGTCTTCGGTTCGCTGCTTAAATTTAATAGAAGAACGTACACCGGTCTAGCACATAATTATTTTGAATTTGGCATCCGCACGAATGGCTTCGAATGGTCAGAACTGTGGTTTGCTGACAATTAGAAAAGGCAGTAGGCAGCAACCCTATCTCAACTCGAAGCCAGCAGAATTCGACGAGGTATCTTTCCTATTCGGGGTCGAATTCTACTTCACGTATTTTCGGATGCCTCCGAGCAGGCGTATGCGGTAGTGGTGTACACAAGGGCAATCATTGAACAAGTCAACGTGTCCGTGGTTTTGGTTGCTGCTAAATCATGAGTGGCGCCGATCAAGCAGGTATCGCTACCCCGGCTGCAGCTGAACGGTGCAATTGTGCTTACGGAGCGTATCACTGAAGTCATCTCATCTTGCAATTGAGCATTGGGCGTGGACAGACTCAACCATCGTTTTAAGCTGGCTATCTGCCCATCCACGAAAATGGAAGACTTACATGGCACACAGAACCTCTGCGCATCCCGTCATCTCTCACCCGCCCAGCCGTGGTTGAAGGCCGATCAATGCGAGTGGAAACTGTGTCCTGCTCCAGATGTTTTCTGGCGAGCATCTGCTAGAAACCAGACCTGTACCATCGCACCACTTGGTAGCGACCTCGATGCATTCCAACTATTGCAGCTTTTGAAAGACATTCCAGTTTTTCGTTTGATCATCCGCACATTGGCCTTGGTCAATCAGTTCAACTACAACCTCCTATCAATCGAAGCCGATTGCCGATGTGGGGAGTTGGTCCCAATAGAACTACGTTATGCCAAATCACAGCTATTTCTAGCTGTTCACTCAGTATATGCACCAGAGTTGGAGTAGCTGGGAAAGGGTAAATTTGTTCCAAGCATGTGCTTTCTCCTCTTCACCCTTTCCTCAATGACCAAGGCATAATGCGTTTGGATGGCCTTCCTCGGAGCTCTTCGCTTCCAAAAGATATGAAGCATTCCGTAATATTGCCACATAATCGCGAAGCAACGGTACGTCAGTATCAGTAATACTGGATAGTAGGATGTCAGGTGGTACGTAAGATGTAAGATGTACGTAAGTGTGCACGTCAAGGGGAAAACAGCTGGTCAGTTGGTGTGTTGCCTCTTACCAGCGAGAGTCTTAGGGGCCGTACACAAATGACGTAGCTTTTTTTCGGCGATTTTTGACCCCTCCCTCCCCCCTCGTAGCATTTGGTCACAAAATTCCAACCTCCCCCTCGTAAATAACGTAGCATTTACCTACCCCCTCCCCCGCGTACCATGCAAAGCGGCCGGGTAATGAAAAAAATACATATGGTTTTCAATTATTTTAAATACATGTCCTTTCGAAATGTTTGACGACTTTCATCAACATTTTCATTATAACAGAAAATTGCGTGCAAAGTAAACCCATTTCATGACAAATATAGTGTTGATAGTTTTGTTCTAAATTTTATATGTCAAGGGGAGCATGAAGAGAAGTTATCTCAGTTTACAATCCTACAGCTGCCAATAATTTTAAGAAGCATACGTTAATCTAAATTACTAAATTTTGTTTGTGTTTTAATTCAGCTTGCAAACTAAGTCTACTAGTTACCTACATTAGCTAACTAATGTAGCAAGTTAAATCCGCATACAAAATCTTTTCGTATTTTTGCGAACTTGTAATTCTGCGAATCGTAAAATTTACCTCATGAAAAACCGCATCAAAAGTAACATGTTTGAATTTAAATTTATTTCTCTTGGGAATGGAGGATCATTAAATTGTTTTCAACAATGGGTTTTAAACTTAATGCTACGTCGCACAACTTCAGACCCTACCCTCCCCCTCGTCACACTTCGTCACAAATTTGGTATACCCTCCCTACCCCCCAAAATGCTACGTCATTTATGCACGGCCCCTTAGCTACCAAAGCGTTCTCATATGTCGGCGTAGACTACACTGGCTCTGTTAATCTGAAGGCAACATTTGTTCGGGGAGTGAAAATCATCAAGGGATACGTCGTGGAATTTGTATGCCTTTCAATCCGAGCAGTGCACTTAGAAGTCGCAAGCGATCTCTCTTCAGATACATTCCTTGGCTCTCAAAAGCGATTTATTTCTCGTCGTGGTTACCCTGTAAAAATTTGGTAGGACAACGGAACCAACTTCATTAATGCCGACCGCAAGCTGCGAGAATATTTGAATCAGATCATATCACACAGCAAGGACGTTAGTTATTAACATTCCAATTTAGGGATCAACTGGGTCTGTTCCGTCCGCCACGTGAGCGGGCCATTTGGCATAAAGTCATTTGGCATAAAGTCATTTGGCATAATGGACCTTTGGCATAACGGTTATTTGGCATAATGGTCATTTGGCATAATTTTGAGAATTGATCACACTGAAGGTTATTTAGCATAACTGTCATTTGGCATAATGGTCACTTGGCATAATTTTGAGCATTGGTCCCACTGAAGGTTATTTGGCATAACGGACATTTGGCATAATGAACATTTGGTATAACGGACCTTTGGCATAATTTTGCTAAATGATCTCACTGAAAGTCATTTGGCATAACATTCGAATGTATAGTTTATCAGGTGAATGACCCATAAGGTTGAAGCTGCACTAAGCAATATTAATAATGTGTCGGAAGCGGCGGCCCCTCGCAAACAAACCTGTGATCCACTGGTTTCCCCGGATTATTTAAACATAGGGGGGCTATAAAGCTTGAGCTTGTGCGACCACCCCTGGCTGCTGTTCCGTCATCGATCTGGACTAGCTGAAGTTGCACAGAGAATAAGTAGATAATTATGCTTGGGAGTAGCGAAACATCTTTCAATGTGCAACTCCTGGTAGTCCTAAAGTGTTTATTGATCAATACCGGCGCCGGCCAGGCCCGAACGTAGATCGCGGAAGGAAACGGAAGGAATGGTTGGTCCGATACTTGCTTTTGCTACAGGTCGTATATACTACTGTGTACTCCACAAGTATCACAGGAGGAGGATATTTTTCTTAGTAAGAGTATAGAAGTTGGATTTCCTTCTTCTTTACCGACACCAGAGAGGTGCCTTAACTATCTGGACTAGATATCGATCCACCAAACTCATAGATCGGGGACCAACGGCTTTACTTCCCTTCCGAAGGAAGACGTGACCACAGATTTTTTCATCTCAGAAAAATCTCAACGACAGCGGCTGGAATTGAACCCTAGCCAACTGGAATAAGTGGCGGTCACTACAGACACTTTATATAACAGACTAGTAGAGAGAAAAACCGTGAAACTAGCAACCATGAATGTAATCACGGAAGCTCCCATAAGCTTTGCATGGGCTTCCTCTTGCACTTCACCCCTCATAACCCTCATGCTTGTTTGGCTGCACTTTTTGACAGTCCGTTTGGCTGCAATTTTTGACACTTCGCTAGTCTGTGTATAAAGTGTCTGTAGCGGTCACGCTTACCACTCAACCACCGGCGCCGTGCTTAAACCTAGGGGCTATAAATTAGTTTAAGTCCGACGGAGCCAAAGCGATGTGGCGATGACAGCACGCAACTTGAAGCGATGTGGCGTGGCCACATTAGTCGAAAATGTTTTTATTAATTGGTTAAGAATATTCTAATTAATTTTGGTTTAAGTTCAATTTTAGTACTATTGGCAAACTTCGCTCGAACGATGAACGTTATTGTCATCATGCAGTCAAAATACATAATACATCCAAGAAAGGATATACTAAAAACATCCTGGTAATCAATAACTTTATCACTACATATACCTATTCCTAACGACCGTTATGCTAAATTACTGTTTTCCTTAACATAAAAATATTTGTACGGAAAGATCTTCAGCAGTAGCACGGCTTAAATGTGATCAATTCTCAAAATTATGCCCGATGGTCATCATGCCAAATGACCATTATGCCAAATGACGATTATGCCAAATAAACGTTATGCCAAATGTCCGTTGTGCTAAATGACCTTATGCCGAATGATTTTATGCCAAATGACTTCATGCCAATTGACCCAGATCCATCCGTCATGACACATACACATAGTGTGTAACTACCGATAATAATAAGAAACCGAATTAATACGCCACTCAGCAGTACTATGAATTTAGCACAGGTCGCTAGCGTTGGACCAGTTTCTAACCACGATACCGCCAGCACAGAAGGAAATATCAAAAAAAGCTGTATTGTTAGCGTTTCATGTTTGTTTCGCCTCCAGCTAGCGACTAGCTTCGAGCATGGCAAATATAGGGTCCTTTTCAAAATAAAATAAATTCCATGCAGAGGGCGATTGCTCTCCACCACCATCGAGAAGTTTCCAGAGAAACCTATCAATTTGTACTGCGGGCTCAACATTTTTTAATTTGACTTGTGATGGATGTAGGTATTTTAAATTCCGTTAGAACTTGGACGTATTGCATTATTTCAAAACTAGAAAATACCTTATTCCTAATAAGAACTCAACATTTTAAAATATTTTATAGCGTTTTTTGCTTGACCCTGGTTCTAACCCCAACCGCTGTCAGTTCATACATTTTGACAGCAGTTGGAGTTCGAAACTGACTCAGTTTCGCTTCAAGCAAAAACGGCATTAGAGACCTCTTTTCCTAGCCGGGCCAAAATATACTCACCAAATTTCTGTTTCTATCTCCGTAGCGACGGTGCTCGTTTCATGATCGAACTGGGTCGTGTCTTGCGCAAGGGCGAATACAAGATCAATCTGTACTTTTTCAACGTGAACGATCTCACCGACGATATGGAGAATTTACCATCCCTGTGCAACTGGATCGTCCGAGATGGACAGCGGATGGGGCAGGTTAAACGTGATGTTTTGGAATACCTTGCCGCCATAAGTGAGAATTATCGTTGCCTGACATACGACCGCTGTCGGTTGCGGAGAAAAGGGTGGAAAAGTGTAAGCACAATCTACCCCGATAATTACATAATCGGAGACGATGTGAGATTTACCAGCAATAGCGATGTAAGTTGAACTGTGGGTATACTGTGAATATAAGATTGTTAATGTAAAGTTTGAGGATTTCAGATGGTTCTACAATTAGTAGATGACGCTACTGGCTGCACACCTCTCTACGAAAATGATGTCGTGGTTCTCGTTCGAAGATGGCATCCATCCGAAATGAAATTGGGCAAATTTCAAGAAGTTATATTACCCGGTACGAATGGCATATTCAATCAAGTGACTAGATATATTAAAAAGAAAATTTCGTTTATAGCTGAAAGTGAGTTGACATCCACACTGTCCAAAATAAGTGGGATACCTGAGGAAAATCTAGAGTACACCAAAGTGGAGGTTCGAGACACTTTATCCGTCCTGCAGATCCACAACTCGCTGCGGTGGACATCAACACCTATACGTACCAATGATTATACGGAACATATGATCCAAGACGGTGCAATATTCTACTGCAGGTACTGTTTGTGTGACAATACTGTATACTTTGTTCTGATACTAATTTCAATTAATGCATCCATCAATTATAGAGATAAAACGGAAGCACTAATGGAGCTAACAGCGGAGGAGCGCAAAGAGCTAACCAAAAAGGATATTCACAGCAGTGCCACCAACTCGCCTCGACGAGAACGAGCGTTGAAAATTCATGTGGATGCCTCACCGAAGAAGGCTGAGGACTGATTGCAGCTAACGGAGTGCAGCGATGCTAAGCGGCGCAAGTGTTGCATATGATCAACGTGGATGATCGGCAGCAAGATAAGCTTTATAGAGTGTGAAGCTTGCAGCGCACCAGAATCATCGATTTTGTGTATATTGTGTCCAGTTTTGTACAGGATAAGTCAACTGTGTAATCTAGGAATTAATTTGTCCAACCCAAGCAGATTGCACTTTCTCGCTGTGTACTGAATGAACATGTTTCTTTTTCTAATGGGCATTTGTTACATTTTCTTATAAGTTTTTATTCTTTATTTTGGAAGAAGTTTTGAAGAAAATGCCTTCTATCGGTGTTTCTGTAATTACACGAAATTTGTTTTTTTTCTGGCTGTCACACACACACCTACGGTATACCGGTCGTAACATGAAACGTTGAACATTTGCAGTAAAAGTAGAAATAGTTTAAAACAACACCTTGTCCAACCATTTCTTACTCATATTATATCATTTTCCATGAATACGATAACGCATTACTTTATTATTCATACCGTGCTCGTGATTCCTGGAAAATTGGCAATCGAAGTTGTATTCACGCATGTTTTTCTCACCTGTGATGGTTCGTTTCGTAATTTATCTAATTGTACTACAAGCTAACTTATAACATGCTCATACTATACACTGGTTCTATTTTTTTCTTTAGTTGAATCATTTTAGTTGCTACCATTGAAGTTTCTAGACTTTAAAAGCATTCAAAGCAAATACGAAAATAAATCTGTTCCTTGCTCTGAACAATTGTATAATTTATTTCAAAAAAACACATCCAAACCTTTGGGTAATGAAACTAGCGGTAAATTACACGGTGCTACAAAATAACAAGAAATTGGATGTCCTTTCAGGTGATCTAATAAAAGTTGTTGCAGTTCGGTTTTTTTATTCAATTCGTTTATTCGATAAGGCGTTGGCATAAAGGTGCCAAATTTTTTGTTTTGCCTTTTGAATTTCTTAAAACTAGGGGATTACCTTTTTTATAAACGGAAATCATTAACAGACCGCAATCGGCCACAATAATGATATACTAATACAAAAATTCTTAAAAAAATCAAAAACCTTGTCCTTTTTATCACATTACGAGTCAAATTAAAGTCAAACAGGTTTTTCACATAAATGAAAGTCCGTTGTATTCTGTGATGGCCGCATT
Source organism: Topomyia yanbarensis (assembly GCF_030247195.1). Taxonomy (NCBI): domain Eukaryota; kingdom Metazoa; phylum Arthropoda; class Insecta; order Diptera; family Culicidae; genus Topomyia; species Topomyia yanbarensis. The sequence goes on along the minus strand of NC_080672.1, from coordinate 313,216,325 downwards.
CGCTGTGAATTACCGAAGAGACACTCAAAAGAATATTGCTGCGCAACGGCCTAGTTCTAGCTTGGATGTTTACTCATTTGATCCAGGCTGGAGAATCGATGGGAGCTGACAACACATCGGCGACAACTAGAGCTCTTGCTGTTCCTCTGCGGTGCTGGAGGGTGTCGGGTTAAATTAGTTGGCAACGGCTCTCGTATAGCTAGGTAGTCGAAAACGATAAATAAATTATCTTTTCCTCGTACGAATAAATAAATTATCTTTTCCTCGTGAAGGTGATTGCAAAGCATTTTGCGGGATTTAGAACCATTCGATTATCGATGCACAATTTACTAAAGACATCGAATTGTTTCTGCAGGATGTGAGTGTTTGCCAAAGTCTTGATACGGTTGAATATCTTGACGCCATCGGCGTATGACAAGTGTAGTCCGCTGAGTCTGTAGTTCACATCTTTGAAGTACAATAGAAAAATGTGGTCCGATATGGCTTCCCTGTAGGATGCCCAGATGTAGCTGCAAACATTTCAGAGTGGTCTTTGCTATATGTATGCTGAGTTGACGGCCTACTAGACATGACTGAAATCAACGGAGAAGTGATCCATTGAATCCAAGTTTAGCTAATTTGGCGAAGGTGATATCGTGATTGAGTGTGTCAAAAACGGCGGACAGATCAGGGTAGATAGCATCAGTTCGCAAGCCATGCTCAAACCCCTCAGAGATGAAAGAAGTGAACGACAATAAATTCGTCGCAGTCGATCGGCTAAGCATGAATCCATGTTGGTCCTCTGAGATATATTGCTTGCAGTGAAAGAACACCGTCTCCCTCACAACTAATTCGAAAACTTCGATATAATGCAGAAATTCCGTGACAATTTTCTGCGTTCTTCTTTTCCCCTTATGAAACACAAAAGCTAATTTTCACAACGATGGAATCGTTGCGATGGCAAACGACAACTTGAATAACCGATGAAGTGGTTCGGCAAGGCCGGAATGCATTTATTTTCAAAAGCACGGAGGGAATACCATCCGGGCCGGGATATTAGTGGATGACAGCCAATTTGATGATTAGTTATTTTCGGGACATTGCGATCTATCAGGTAACTCAAGATATTGCAGAAAGTCTGTGTGGCTATGTTTACATCGTCGCAGTCCAGAACAGAATCCCAGTCGATATTTTGCAGCACATTCAGAATACTAGCGTAATCCACACGCTTGAATTTGTAAGATATATCAGTCGAGCCTTCCAAAAAAAATCAAATTTGGACCAACATCGTGCGTAAGAAGCAAGGTAACCCTACCTTGGGACGTGCTTCACTAGCGGTGTCCGCTGTGATCTGATCGCCATTTTATTACAGGTAGGTTCAAATCGCCTAGGACAATAATTTCACACTTCTTCGACAGTATTTCCTTCGTCGTTCGAGATGTGTTAAACTTTGAGCCAACACGCACAGCTAGTAAAACACTTCCGCTTGAAGTTTTACGGCTTTTGAGAGGACATCGATCGCATCGCAGGATTTTGTAACCAGGGCCGCTAACCTGATTTGATGTAGTTTGTTCATTGAGCCATGTTTCGATGAGTGCGATTATGTCGTAGCAATGATTGGAGCGAATCATACGGTAAGCACTAGCGCAGAAATTCACACCACCTACGTTCGAGTAATATATTTGCACCGGCGACGAAACTGTGCTATTGCAGTGTCTGGAAGGTAGGTTTTTATGGGGAAGTATGACCGACTCTTCAGTTGATGAGCCTGAGTGTACAGGCTGGAAATTTTCGTATTTTTTTGTTTAATCCTTTTTGTAATGAAACTAAAGATATTTCACAGCTAATCTATACATATACAAGAGGAGATAATATAATAATCGTAAGATTAGAGGGGGTCACTTTAGGATTATTAGCAGGGAGATTATTGAAGCAATTAATTATTAACTAGACTAACTAGAGGGAGTGATTCAAGTTTATTAAGATTAGAGGGGAGGGGGTTTAATTGGGACTATTTTTATAAGCAGCAGTACTGTTGGGCATTTCTTAACGAGATTATATATCTAACAACTAAAACTAGAAGAGACGCGGGAGAAATAGGTTTTGGAATGATGTTCAGGGGCGGGGGAGTAGTGGTTGAATTCCTACAGCTTTGTAACAGAGACAGAGAGAGGGTGGACAAAGCTGACAGGGGGAGAAAGATATGCACTTTCAGTTTCCGGCTTCGGTAAATCAACGTAAAGGATTCCAAACTCGGACGGTCTTCATCAGGAAGCATCATGTATTGTGACGCCGAGTGGTCCTCCTCGAGCCGGCAGGGGTTCCTTCAGACGATTTCGTAGTACGGCACAGATACGTTGCACCGCGTTGCGCGTGTGATGTTTGTCCTGCAACAGGTGTTCAATAAAAAATGAGAATTTTTCAGTCATGTAGTTGAAAAAAAACAAAAAAATTCAACGAATTTTAATAAAAACATGTTTATTCTTCAAAAAAACGTCAATGAATATTGGGGCCCTGGTCAGTCGTACGACGCAACTTAGTCGCGATGCTCTCACAAGAACACTGGACGGCACTGACGTCCATCTTCCGGATACAATTTCGGATCCCGATGGTCAACTGCTTCGTATTCTTGGCCCGCCAATTATTTTTGTTCACAAGGGCACTGAGGGAGCCGAAAAATACTCAATGAATCGGCACTACGGCAAGTTGGTCGGGTTCCTTTCTTTCGGCACGTATGGTACCTTTTTCTGCTCAAGATACTCCAGCGTCGTCTTGGTGTAATGGGAAGACGCCTGGTCCGGTCAGATGACGTACTTCCCATCCGTATGATGCTCCTTTAAGAACGGCAGAAGAATTTTCTCAAGACACTCCTCCTGGTACACTTGTTGATCGATGACCAGGCAGCTCGGCTTAAGCCACGGTTTTGAAATCCCTCTGTCGGATATGGCGATGTACAGCATAACTTTTTTTCAAATTAATGCTTAAACTTATATTTTACTTCGGTGGGTGTGGCTGGCTGGTCGCTGGAATAGTAGCTGTCATTTCCTGGAATGCGGGTCTTCGAAAGCGTAAAGTAACATTCGTCGTCCAGTACGAACGATGTCCCGCGGTAGTTCTTCGTCATCCACCGGCACTGCGATTTCTCGATCGCTATCTGCTCGTCCGTGTACTCGGGGGACCGAGTCTGCTTCCGACAGACGATGTCCTCTATCTTGAGGGTTGGGTGAATCAGGGAAGCAGAGATATTTTCGGCCGGCGTCACGCAAACTCGTTCCGTCATTGTTGTCGAACAGCTTTTTCAACGCTTCTTTCTTCTTATTCGTCGTTATCTTCGCCGGACGGCCGCTTCCGCTTCACGCTCAGGGATGCCAGGATCCGGTAAACTGTACTCACGGGCACGTTGTCTCGAAATATGTCTACCGCAAACTTTTTTTTCACGATGACCATGCGTTTCGTAAAACCGTACAACACGCTCGCGGAGTGCTTGCTGTTTCGACGCCATCTTCGATTGTACTGACAGAACCTGAGCGAAAAGCAATATGCCAGGGAGTCCAGAGAACAATTCTCTTGGAGAAAAAAAATTTACGCTCTTTACTTTGATTACAGAAAGGTATTAAAATCATTCTCATTTGTTTAGGTTGGGTCCCGTGTTTGTTAATGTTTCGTATCAGTTTGAAGTCGCATCAAAGCATCGTTGGAAGGAGGGCACTTTTGAGAGTGATAATAATAATAACAGGGGCAGTTAAATCTGTATAATGACAGTTTTTAGGAAGGTGTATGCGAGGGACATATAGAGGAGATCGCGGCTTGCCAGTACATCACGAACCGCGACATTGGGTTATCTTTCCGAAGGGAATCCAATAGATGAGATCTGGCAGAACAGTACACGGCGCATGCCCAGACAATATGTTCGATACCGTGATAACCGTTGCCTCAAGCACAGATACCGCTAATCACGAGCCCAATACGTCGGAGATGAGCGTCTAACGTGTAGTGATTAGTCATGAGCCGAGAAATCACACGAATGAAATCCAGACCCACATCCATTCCTCTGAACCAAGGTTTCGTTGATACCTTTGGGATGATAGAATGTTGCCATCGTCCTAACTCTCCATTGCTCCAAGATGTCTGCCAACTTACTAGCGTCCTCTGACTAAAGATATTGAAAAATTCGTTGAAGCAGATTGGTCTTTCGTATATGTCACCTTCTCATGCGCCCGCCTTAAGTAAAGAGTCCGTTTCTTCATTATCTAGAATGCAGCAATGCGAGGGAACCACAACTAAGGTAATCTTGTACGATCTTACAGACAAAGCTTGCTTTCTAGGATTCATTGAACGGAGAGCTTCTATTGAGCTGATGCTATCCGAGACAATAAAGTAATGATCGGTGGGCAAAGTATCAATGATCCCAAGGGTATACTGAATAGCAGCAAGTACTGCGGCGTAAACTGAAGCAGGATCATTGAGTTTTAATGAGGTGGTGAGTTTTTGATTGAATATACCGAAGCCAGTGGAGCCGTCCAGGCTTGACCCGTCGGTGTAAAACGTTTTGTTGCAGCCGGCTTCTCGAAATTTACTATGAACGATGCTGGGGAACACTTGCGGACGTATGTGATTCCGGATTACACAAATCTCGTCTTTCGTGGATGTGTCGAAGAATACAGTTGAACCAGAAGCATGAGGGAGATTGACACGGCTGGGATAATATAATTGGATTCGCTCCAGTTTGATGAACTGTAGTTTGCAGCGGAGCGAAAACAGAAACACTCCATTACCGACAATATCGTTGTTTGGTACAACCTGATCAGGTCTCCTAGGTGGGCACCCAGGTGTACGGAGAAAGTTGATCCTTTGTGGGCATTTCTGTTTCAGATACCTAATTGTGACATCCCTAGGTACCTTTAGAGTCGAACAAGACCCCGAAAAAAGTTTCAAAGTTGAAACCCATTAATTGAAGTTGTAGTTGCGCTGGCTCACGCTTCCTTGGAAATATAACTAGCTCAGTTTTCTTCATGGAGAATTCGATATCCAGCTGGAGGGCCCAAGTAGACAAATTGTCTAAGGTATTTTGCAATGGTCGATAGCTTTGGAACCTGTAATAGAGACCACATCGTCACCTGCAAGCGTACAGTAATTGATAAGACATTCGTTAATGTTATTCACGTAAAAGTTGTAGAGTAGGGGTTTAAGGCATGAGCCCTGGCGAAGACCCGTGTAGCTAATTTGCGTGATGTCGTTAGATCACTATGAGAAAAATTCAGGTGTTTTTCAGACAACAATTTTAGCAAAAAGTTGTTTAGAATTGGTGAAAGACCATGCTGGTGCAGCTTCTCAGAAAGAATATTGATTGAAACTGAAACAAAAACCTCCTTAATATCCAAGAAAACTAATGCCATCTGCTCTTTGTTAACATGGGCTGTTCGAATTTCTGTTGAGAACAACGTCGTCTCTTTACCATTGCGGAAGTCAAATTGTTTATTTGTATCTAGGCGGAATAGGATCATTTTCTAGAACAACTATCGGATACAGGATAGCATTGCAATCGGTCGGTACGAGTTGTAGTTGGAGGTTTGTTTTTTCTGGTTTTTAGATGGCGATGACCTTCACTTGCCTCCAGTCATGAGGGACTTTATTGTTACATGATAAGAGAGCAAGTGAGAACTGCACTATCGAAGGTGTTTCGTTCGCGTTATTGTTAGTATATGTGGCGCGGTAGATCTTCTGTGCAGGGGCGGAATCCGGACAAACCTTCTTGGCGAAATCGAATATCCGACGGTTTGTATATTCCACGCTCTCGTTAGTGGAGTTTCGGTTTCGCATACGCCGGGCCGTGCCCCGAAGAGTGCTCATCGATGTTTTTCTCGTTAGTCCGTCAACGAATCGGCGCCAGTAACGCAGTTTTTTGGCTTTCATCAAACTTTTCATTTGTGTTTCTAACGTAGTGTACTGTCGATAGCTAGCGGGTTACCCGTCATCTCGGAAGGCTTTGTACGCAGCAGCCTTTTCCGCGTACACGTCTGAGCACTCTCTGTCCCACCGTGGCTTGTAAGCACGCCCACACCTCATGTACGCGTTTAGTCTGACCTTGACTCGCGGTGTCGAATATCAAGCCAGCCAGGAATCCGCACTCTTCCTCTGGAGAAAGCTCTTGTGTGGATTTTGCCGGATATCGCGGACGCTCTCCCAAACAATATTTCATGTGAGGTCATAAATGTTTTTACTACGAGGAGGAGGCTTATCAGGATCAGAAATATTTAAAGTTGTAAAAATACGGTCCACCATATCAGAATTTTATTAATCCAGTGCTGGTTTTAGCTCTGGTTGAGGCATGGGAACACTTGGGGTTTTTGATGTGCCAAGAAGTGCTGGGAACTCCTGTTCTGAGCCCTGGCTTCCGAAACTTGCTTCGGTTTTGCACCAGTATATCCTTGAGTAGTTAGGTTCTGAGGACCTTGAAGAGATACCTTCTGGCCTTTAAATAGAAGCGTAGGAGAAGAAATGTTCCTCATTTTTCTATTGCTTCTAGGCGCAGCACAAAATGTTCCTACCTGAGGTTCGTCACATTCGCCTTCGTCGGTAGACAAGTTAGTGTAGAAGTTCGTAGAGGCCGGTGGCATAGCTATCTTCAGCATTTCTGCAAAATATCGCTTAAAACGTCCCTAAAGAGAACGCTTAAGATTCTCCACGCGCTGTTTGTATGCAAAATATTTCGGGAGATCATGTGGGTTTCCCCCACAGTAGAGACACTTTTCAACATCCCTGCCACAGGAATCATCCTCATGATTCCCATCGCATTTCCCACAGCGAGCCTTATTACTACAATGGGAGGGTGAGTGCCCAATTGTTTGCAATTAGTACAGGCGAACAGGTAGACGAACCTTGTCAAAGAGGAGGTAGTTAGGTAGAGAAGAACCCGCGAAGGTCACCCGACAAGAGTCTGGGTTGACATATGCTGCGACTGATGCTGAATGTAAACGATTGCACTGCAGTCTCTTCACGGGCGGAAGCATGGGGTCTTTATAACAGCCAGATCCTCTTTACCACCATCTGAAGCGGCGAATTTTCGATATGTATTAAGTAGAATACTTCTAACGTTTCAATCTAGGGGTCCCGTTTCGAAATTATCCACCGGAATTTTACCAATTTTTTTTTAACATGAATATCTGTCGTTGTACTGAAGAAGTGCTGAGCACTGCCGAATCTCTCGGAAGTGATTTTGTGTTCCTCCCATAGTTTACAAAATTTTGCAGTGAAATATAGTATATTTAATAGGAAATCGAAGTTAATCGCTCGGTAGGTCGTTTCTCCTGTTGTGTTATGTGTTAGTAGGCAAAAATATCGTTGGAATAGTGTAATTTGACGTAGTGATTTTATCGTCACATCACAATTATTTTACTATGAATGTGCGCGACTCGAGCGAGCTGCCAAAAAAATGTTCCCACTTAGCATCGACAGCGCCATCTGAACTTGACTAGGTGATGCAACGATTTCACTGATTCCCAGTTAAACTCATTCCGGAACCGGTTCGGATATCTGAATGGAGTCAGTACCCGGTCAAAAAAAAATGCGGACGAAGATCGTCAGGCGATTTAAATAGTTTGACGTTTGACTCAACTCGCCTGTGCTAATTGCCCCTAGGAACAAGTGCTATTTGCGAATGCGATTTAAAGGTAATTTCAATACTTAGACGACAAATTTTCTGGCGGCTGCAATGGACTTGGTTGTTTTTGCATTTTTCAAACATGGCGGTTAGTGTTATCCACATTATTCATATTAATTATCTTATTAATTCAATAATTTTTTTCATTGTTTTATTCATGTTGTTTGTTTCATTTGTTTTAATCATTTTATTAAATTGTTAGTTTTTCCCAGTTCATATATTGTTCAGTTTCTTCATTTTACTAATTCGGTTTAGTCAGTTCTTTTAGTTATTGGATGACAGTTAGTTAGCTTGAAACAATTTAGTTTACTCTCTTAATTTCATAACTTTTTTTAATATTGTCTGATTTTCATTTGAGCTAATTTCATTTGTTTTATTAATTTGATTTATATGGATCATTCTATCCCTTTTATGAATAACTTTTTTTTGCTTCATAATTGTTTTGATTTTTGGTTTATTTTGTTATTGTTTTTTTAAAATTATTCAGTTTATTATACGTGCTATACGTGCAGGACTCGAGGCTGTGCTTGTCTCACATATGCTTGCCAGCTTTGCGTGCATTTGGCAATTTAATGAATAATACAACAGTTGTATGTATGAGAGGTGTCTCATCCCACTGATGGGTGGATTAAATCGGGTTTATGTATACATGGGTGTATATATGTGTATGTGTTTATGTGTGTATATGTACATATAAATGTTCAAAAAATGGTTGCATTATACACGGGATTGTTTTGTAGTGTACACATATAATCCATTAATGTGAAAAACTGATACTTCTGGATAGAAGTCAGATCTTCCTCCAATTACAGCTCCTTGGAGATCTCCAATGGAACAACTTACACAAGTCCAACAGGCAGTGACACCAGACTAGGAGAAACGGAAACGCTGAGGAAAACACGGAGTCTGTCGGTTCTTTTTTATTATTTCCCCTTTTCTTTCTTAAATAAGCAGGAATTCAAGAAATGTGGATGAGAGTTAAAGGAGACATAAATGGGAGATAGGAATGAAGGTAGAAAACTGAAAAAATGGTAAGTTCTAGTACACATGTGTTATGTTATATATATACAAATTGAACCATTATAATAAATACGCGTCGATTTCCTGCTTAAATGGAATCGAAAGTTTTACTGTAATGTTACAATCCAATTGATACAAACATTACAGTAAGGCGGGGCTAGTTGATGGAACGATGACCTCGGAACATGTCTGGCACTGTACACGAAATGGGTCATCGGAAAGTCAATTGAGCTAACACCTTCCTAAATCCGTGAACCAAGTTATTTGCATGAATGTTTAAATACATGCAAACATCTTTTTTCTGTAAATCACTACCAGCTAGTGGGAGATAGGAAGGTTAACACACACACACACACACAATATCTGTCGTTGTACTGAATGAAAAAATAAGATTATTGCGCTATATGATGGGTAATATGTACAACAATTTTGCATCCAATTCTTTCGAATATACAATTACTAAAAATTACGGAAATAATGGATTTGACGAAAGCAGTACAATTTGACCAAACAGCGAGTGTTGATATGACTGCCCCTTTGTCATCCAAAAGACTGCGACACGTATAAAAAGGGAACAAGAAAAAATCGTTGGTTTGTGTTATGACACTGTAGGGGTAGCGGCTGCTGCGTTTATGTTAGCTCTCATTCTTCGGTGGTAGGTAGTATATCCCATGACTGCCACCAGGCGCTGATAGTACTTTATTCCAATGATGCACTGGCGTGCAAGTTTCATGTATACACAGAAGACACAATGATGACACAAAACAGAAAAAAAGCAGAAAGCTCTTTCATTCGAAGTCGAATAAATGCATTGGTGATGAGGTGGTTTGGTGTGAGAGAACCGCGCTCTTTTGCTCTTTAAATTATATGTGGCGTAAGGTGCGTATACAGATAAACCAACGATAAACTCACCATCACGGCGTTCCAGAGTGCACTGCGGTGTATTGTATACATTGAAGTGTAAACTAGCTCTGTTTGTTTTCCTCTGGCAAGCGGTAGTGCGATTTGGTATTGGCTTATTGGATGCTGATATTATGATGTTCTATTGATGATTTGATACGAGTTACTTTCGTAAAGTTTATTTACGAGTTTATAGAGGATTTTTACACTATCCGGGGAAACTTAGAATACTCGGTCCTCGGGGCAAACTGGGAAAAAGTTTTACGTATCATCAATGTCCAAACACAGTTAAATAATTATCCGTAAAACCAGATAAATTGCAAAACAGGTGGATGCATGACGGGATTTTTAAATTCACATTTAGACCGGCTTAGTTTATGTGCGGCTAGATGACGCAATGTGCATTTTATTGTTTTTGTTTGCGAATATCGTGGCTTAACAAGTGAAAAGTAATGTCCTGGTACTGCATTCGTTGTCGATTACATGACAATTGCAAGGTTATTGCGAAAATTCCACTCTAAGAAACCTGCATATTATTATTTAGGAAAAGATTGGGTAAAACGCGCCCCCTAAGGAAATACGATCATAACTTAGGTATAGAACATTAGTCGGAATTTAATTAATGATATCATTTAACCGTCATTTTTCTCTGTAATAACAATCATAACGCTTTGTAAAATATTCAAAACCATGAAATATATGTAATGTTTCAAAATCATTATAACTTTAAAAAATATACAAGGCAAAACGCACTTGTGCGGGGGTAAATATTTATATTCTTGCTCAGAATATGTGCATGAAAATAAATTTAAAATCACAAAATATTTTTTTCAGTGTACACTTTAGGCTGTTAATACGAATGCTGCAATTTCTACTAACTTCTGAAAGGTTTTGTTAAAGTAAGTTATTTTGGTATATCTAAAGGAAATAGCGAAATAACGGTACAAATATATCCGATTCTCTACTGTTGCCAAATGAATTGTTTCAATTGTTACCATATGAGAATAAATATGTTCGAATATTTTAGATTTCGATGTACATGTACCGAAATAACGGGTTTTAATGTAACCGATTAGAAGATAGTCAAAATTGTAGCATTTGTATTAACAGCCTAAAGTGTATTCTACTTCACTCCGGTTATGTCTCTGACATTACCCACCCATCTCTTTTTTCTTGTTTATTTGACATGGCTCAATGCGTTAGCATAACTGAGCAGTGGTTTTTAAGGTTTTTATAATATGTAAAAATTAAAATTAAGTTTCAAGTGTCCATCGGGTCTTGTTGGCGCAGTTAGCTGCTGCGTGTTGAGATCCTCTTTCTAGGTGGTGAAATATTAGATCGGTTGTCTGCCGCACCTTGGGGGTCATTCGGTCCATGTCCAGTCCTCATCGGTACTGCAGACACTTGGTGTAATAGTTGTTACTTCGATGTTGGTAATGGCAGTTGGTTTAGTGGTACTGGGCCCGATCATTGTTGAGCTGGTGCTGTTACAGCGCGGTCCGTAGTCGTTGGTTTATCAACCGGTTGTGATTTAGCATACGACGACTGTACACCGGCTTTGGTCGTAGTAGGTGGAATTTCTTTAGCAGTCTCTGATCTTCCTTAATCTTCCGGAAGTCGCTGAGTGCATGCTGCTCTGAAAATCTAGCGAAATCGTCTTAGAACAGTTGCGGCTGCTCATTCAGTGAGCCATTTGCGCGGCTTCCGGAGGGCTAATACTATTCACCTCTCCGTATTTTGACATGAGTTGTGTGATAACGGTAGAACTAGTACGTGGTACCAGGTCATGTAGCTTTATTTCAATACTGTCAACATCTATTTATGTTGGGATACTATATAAAATGTCATTACATTCGTCGGCGTGTTTCAAGTTGTTCTGCGAAGCAAATGATTCTGCTTGACTAAAGTTTTTAAACATTATCAGTACCGTAAATGGTGGAATTGCACCGCATTAACTCCTGCTACGTTGAGCTTCACGTTCGCCTTCAACATTTGCTCCACTTCACGAATCGATGGTCTTACCGGACATTTCGAGTAGTCAACAACAACACAGTTTGCCCGACACGGGATATAAGCTTGCTTTGCATTGTCACTCATTGTTTGTTCATCTCACCCATGTCCATGTTTACACCGGCCTATTGCACGTTAGTAGGAAAACCAACAAAGGAGAACATAGAATAATAGCGGTACTAATCTTAGATAACGGTATCCAGGAAGCTCACAAAAAAGAATCACTGCTACAGCTCTGCTGGTCGACTAACGCTATACACTGCACGGACTGGAAAGATTGACTGATCGCTTCGATAGTCACCGTACGAATTGCGTGGTGTCCTAAGGTAATATTGTGTAAAGTAAAAATTACAAAAGTTGTATGCATAAAACCGTTTTTAGGGAACACTTGTGACACGTTTGCGGTAATTTTATATGAAATTTATCGTTCTACAACTTTATTCAATTCAGTCAACCTCCATCTCGTACCGTTAAAACGTTCAATTTTACATCTTGTTAAAATTAGAGCCGACCTAGGTGTGCCTTAGCAGCCAAATTCGTACCTTATATCATGGTATTGTTGACCATAGTATCGTCATAGATAGCAGTCGTTCATGCTCGTATTCGGAATGTGTGTAATCATCTACAACTATCAATTTAAATATAACGAATGATTAGAACACATACAAACGTTTGTTTGTGACGCATCGACCAATATTAGCTGGAGTGCAGCTGTCAAACCAAATGTGGCTACAGTTGAGTAGATGGCACCTAGTAGTGAGGTACTGGTGTCCAACGTATATCAGTATAAAAGTTTACATTGGGTTTTTTTAATATCTTTTGGTCTACCTTAATCGTCCGTTATCTGTAGTATCATGTTCGTATACCCCCCTAACATTAAAGTTATCAATCGACACTTTACAAAGTCAGCTTTGTTAATTGAAATAGCAAGTTGCCTGCTAATCTGTTTTGTTTACCTTTCCCGCTTCGCTTTTTGATAATGGCGAATGCATCATTTCTACTAGTGTTCATAAATAACTTAATTATTAGCGTGATGATCATCAATGCATTGGAGGTTGCGGGTTCGTTTTTTCTGTTTTTTTTCAAGGCTCTTTCTCTGAGTATAACAGAAATGAACAAGTCTCGCTTGTTGTACAGATACAGTCAATTCCCTTTCGACAATATGGTGTTGTGACAAGAGAAAGCAATCGTCGATCGTAAAGACTTCACTGGAATAGACACAATCAGTCCTCCACAATGCTCTCGAGCGTGAGCGTCTCACTGTCCGGTTACATTCGTGCAAACAATGGCCTTCGTTTGATCGAGGATAGAAACTGTATCGTTCGGTTGGACAATGGTAAGAACAAAGTAAAACTTATATCCGGCGGTGGAAGTGGTCATGAACCAGCTCATATTGGATACGTCGGAGTAGGAATGCTAGATGCAGCTGTTTGCGGAGATGTATTTTGTTCCCCTTCGGCGACTTCGATTGTGGACTGCTTGCGCACGGTTGCAGATCCCGAAGAAAGTGTCCTTTTCATCGTTAACAACTACACTGGAGATAGATTGAACTTCGGACTGGCAGTCGAGCGAGCCGAATCGCTTTACGGATATAAAAAATTGAGGATTTTACTAAACGATGATGATTGTTCGATTGATAGTACGTTAGTTAGAAAATCAGTTGGAAAAAGAGGTTTGGCTGGGTCAGTTCTGCTTATAAAAATACTAGGTGCCATGGCTGAACTGGCATTTACAGCTGAAGAGATATATCGAGTCGGTGATGAGCTCTTACGTAATGGTCACTTAATAACATTCGGGTTCACGTTCGAGGTGGCTAATGGTAAACTGCACAACATTGAGCTGGGTAAAGGACTTCACGGTGAACCTGGTGTATACAAAATGGATACCAGCGACAACTTCGAACCAATCATACAGTTTATGATGACTAAATTGGACGGAAAATTTAAACCTTCGGCAGACGTTGTAGTGCTCATCAATAATCTCGGAGGAACATCCGAGTTCCATGTAGGAATTTTTATCGAGACGTTATCTGCGATTTTGGAAAAATGCTACAGAATACACCGAGTTTACTCAGGAACATTCTTTTCTTCTCTAAACCAGTGTGGGTTATCTGTAACCTTGTTAAATTTGACATATTCTGATAATCTGTTGAGGTATTTGGATTATAAGGTTCAAGTGGCATCACCATTATTCGGCAGTACTTCATTTCACCTTCCTGCATCGAAAGTGATAAATTTTCAGGACAAAAATTCGTCTAAAATCACTGCTAGCACACAATCATTCAAACTGGAAGTTTGTGGTGAAGCGAAATCTCACATTCGCTCAGCACTCGAACACATTTCGCACACGCTACTGTCTAGCCGCGAATTACTGAATGCTTATGACCGGGAATGCGGCGATGGAGATACAGGAACCACAATCGCCAACGGAGCGAGTGCTTTGTTAGCTAACCTAAGCACAGGGATTGATCTACAGCATCCGGCCAAAATGTTGCAAGACATTAGTTTGATAATGCAACTAAGCATCGGTGGTACATCTGGCGCTATCTACAGCCTTTTCTTTCAAGCGGCATCTAAAGCATTCGTAGGGGCTGATAATGATCCAAAAATAACCGTGCAGCACTGGATTAATGCCCTTACGCACGGTAACGATGCCATAATGCGTCATGCACTTACAGAAGTTGGCGACCGAACCATGCTGGATCCGTTGAGGGAAGCTGAACTGCAGCTGAGAAATTCGATACAGGAAAATCTTCCAACAGCGGGTTACATTCGAATTTTCGCGGAAACATGTGAACGAGTTGCCGAGGCTACTCGTCGGATGATTCCTAAATCGGGAAGAGCTTCCTACTCGGCTTCTGAGTCAAAACAGGTGCATTATAATTATCCCGATCCGGGAGCACATGCTGTTGCTGTTTGGGCTCGCGGATTGTGTGATGCCTTTAAAAGGGATTAATTATAAACAAATAATTTTAAGGTGAGGAGCCAACATGGTTGGCTTAGTCAGTCAAAAGGTGTGCACGTGCCCAAGGTTCCCAGAAATTTTTTATGAGATCAATTATATTAACCCAGGCATTTCTTAACGAAATTTGAGGAATTTATTGAACGAAATCTTTATCGAGTCAATTTGATGAACCTTATTTTTAGAATTAAAAAAATAACGAAACACATTTTAAGTAAATAAAAAAGTATCACTGAATACTATGATAAATGAAATTTCGGAAGGTTCTTATGGACCGTGCACAGTAATCATTTATTTTTAACCCCTGATCACCCTCCGTGAAACAGCGCGAATAATTCACGTACCCTTACCACTGGATAGCTATCACCGGCGCTAGAGTAACGACTTTACCAGCTGACCCCAGGTTTCTGGCCAGTCAAAGATTTATTATGTAAAACATATTTTTATATATTGTATTTCCAAGGGTTGGGTGTAGGGGAACCCGAAGCTATAAGGACCGACCCCCGCGATTTGTCAGAAAATCATGAGACTTTTTGACTTCTGAACATAAACGTGGAACCGTTATTCTAAAACATTAATTTTGACAGCTGAATCTAATTCTTTGTTTTTTTTTAGAAATGAGATACAACATGTTTCATTTTTTGCCATCCTCAAAAAAAATCATTATGATGATAAAACCGTGATTAAAGCAACAAAAACAAATAAAAGTAAAAAAATAACAAGTAAATGTTTTGGGAAGCTTGAGGCTCCTATTTTATGGAACAATTTTTGTTTGGGTGAAAACAGATATTTTCAAGACGCTCACCACTTTTGTGCGAAATGAGCGTACGGGGATATTCGGACCCCCATCAACCACTTTTCATATAGTTATTATATGGGTCATTCCACACGAAGTGATCAAAAAAAGATGCAAACTTGAAATCGACCTTCACGGATTCGAACCAAATTTGGTTCATGTTCATCTAGGGCCAATGTATAAAAACCCAAATTTTTGTGTCAATTGAACCAGGGGCCATGCGAGCACCCCCCGTTTTGACAAATTGCCAAAATCCTTGATTTTCTTTTGATTATATCTCCGGTTCTATTGACTCTAGAATCAAACCGCTAGATGGCTTCTGAAGAAAATATTCAAGAAGTCTAGAAAAAATATTAATTTTTGGCGGCAGTGCTGCCAACTATGTGATTTTTTCAGTTAAATATAAAAAATTAATTTTTCTCTCAATACATATATTTTAATTTTGAAAATTCTAATGCCATCGTGTTCCCCAGACATTTTTACATAAGAAACACTTATAATCTCAATATAATTTGAGCGCATCCTGAGATATACCGTTTTGAAGGGAAAAACTCGCATTTTCTCACATAAAAATCCATTTTTATTGGCCGAAATTGAGAAAATCTTCAAACAGTCATAAAAATCGACCCTGATCTGCTAGAAGCAAACCAAAAACGTAGTTTTTCATCATTTCTCGTTTACTTCACGAAAAATCATGTTTGAACTCAGAATACTCAAGTTGATTTTTTAGTGCTGTGCGCTTGCGATTTTATATGGGAAATTGCGATTTATCCCTTCAAAACGGTGTATCTCAGGATCCACTCAAATAATATTGAGATTATAAGGGGCCATGAATAAATGACGTAGCATTTCAGGGGGTAGGGAGGGTATAGTTAATTTGTGACAATGTGTGACGCGAGGGAGGGTAGGGTCAGAAGTTGTGCGACGTAGCATTAAGTTTAAATTTTTTAAGAGTAGAGAAAACAATTTAATGTTCCTCCATTCACAACAGAAATAAATTTAAATTCACACTAGTTACTTTTCACGCGGTTTTAATGTGGTGAATTTTACGATTTCCGGAATTACAATGTTTGAAATCCATTGGAGTTCACTGATATTACGTAACACTGAAATTTTATATTTATGTAAAAATTTTTTGCTCTAGTTGTTTGTAGTGCCAATGAAGGAAAAAAACGTAGTTTTTTATACTTTGGGAGTTTTTAATACCTCTTCGACAGTTTTGGTGACTTTGAATAGCGCCATTTTTGTAATAGTATTTATAAAAGTAAGGAAATGACAAGATTAAAAATGTAGTAATTAAAAAAATTAAAAATATCTAAACGGCGATCAACGGCAAAAGAAAAACCAAAACAAAACCTATAAAAAATTGATAAAGGAAAACAGGAAACTAGGAAAACATATTGCGAAGATTAAAAAAGTCGAGCATTATTGAACAGATGGTGAAAATAATGACAAATCGAGAGGAAATTAGGATTTTTTTTAGAATCAATGAAAATGAAAAAAAAACTACTAAAAAGAATAAAAACATTAATATAAAAAATGCATAAAACTGAAAAACTCATTAAATCAAGAATGATAAAATTTATATAACATTAAGAACAAGAAATAGTTAAAGCAATAGAAAAAATAAATAAACCGTTAAGAATGCATACAACTAGAGGAGTATATATAAAAGACAAGAATAAAATAACCATAGAAAAATTAAAAAAAAGGACGAACCAGAAAATTTTGAAAAACTGGAAAATTTAAATGATGAAAAGACGAAAAAGTACAGAAAATTGGAAGTATTGAACAAAAACGGAGCAAACAGAAAAAATAGAAAACAAAAAATAGTAGAAAAAAGCCATACTACAGAAACACAAAAATGAAGATATTATCACGAAAAAATGAATAAAATGGATATTATTTAAAGAATAGAAAAAGCACTAGAAATGAAATTTGAAATAAAGTCAAACAATGAACTAAATATAAAATTGAGAAAAAGTGCGCAGTGTCAAGAAAAGATAAATCAAATGTTTTTTTTTAGGAAAATAAAAAAATCAATGTTAACGTATAGGAAAATGGTCAACTGAAGAAGTATTTTCAAAATAGATTTAATGGAAAACATGAAGAAATAACAATAACGAATTAAATGTTAAGAAAAATGCATAAAAAATAAATAAAATTATATTAAATGAACAATGGGAAAAAATAAAACTGCGATAAACGGAAAACAAAAAACTAGAAAATGAGGAAGAAAATAGGAGAAAGGTATAAAATTAAACAATAAGACAAATTGGAATAAATTTGAATAAATAAAATTGCTTTTAGAAATGCAAAAAATATGAAAAAAATGAAATAGAAAATGGCTATGACAAGAATAAATGTTACTACATTCAAATTATAAAAATTAGATGGAATGACAAAAGAAACAAATAAAAAAGCAGGATATCAAAATATGAAACAATAAGAAAAAAATAAAGAAGGCAGAATTTTCTCGAAAAATTGCGAATAAAATTAAATAACAGATAAAAAACTATAAATTAAAGTAAGTGATAGTGATAGCAATAGAAAAAAAAGCAAAAGTAAGAAACGTATAAAGATGGATAAAATAAAAGTATGCAAATAGATAAAAAGGCAGAATCTTACAATTGTAGAAGTATACATACAATCCACAACTTGAAAAAATAGATCAATGAAATTTTAACAAAATAAAAAAAAATCCACGTAGGAATAAAAAAATGGAAAAAATATGAGAAACATTAATCAAATTTCAAATAAGGCTTTTGGTTGGATTTTACGCTATGCTGGTTTCGAAAATATTCATAATCCTATAAAAACATGAATTATTCTTTTATTTGTGTTGGTGTGTTAGTACACCTTAAAATATTTTACAAGAATTTTGTAACTGATTTCTAGAAAATAGTTCAAAAATAAAAATAAAATCGTTACGTTCAGGAAGCGAAGTTCAAAATCTCACGCTCACTCCTCCAAAACGAAAAGATTTTGTATGCGGATTTAACTTGCTACATTAGTTAGCTAATCTTGCTAACTAGTTGGTTTAGTTTGGAAGCAGAGATAAATTTTCTCTTCGAAATCAATCAAACACAATTTAGCAATTTAGTTGAACGTATGCTTCTTAGAATCATTGGCAGCCGCAGGATTGTGAACTGAGAGATCTTCTCTTCATGCTCCATGACATATAAAATTCAAAGCAAAACTATTAACACTATGCTTGTCACGAAAGGGGCTTGTTGTGTACGCAATTTGCTGTTATAATGAAAATGTTGATAAAAGGCCGTATTTGAAAGAATTGTAAAACGTATTTATTTTTTTCCATCTCTGGCCTCTTTGCTAGGGGGAATTGGTAGTCGAAAATCGCAGAAAAAAACTACGTCATTTGAGTATGACCCCTTTACAAAAATGTTTCGGTATCATCTCGTATCTGAATATGATTTTTTATAGATTTTGTATCAATGAACGGAAAACCAAATATATTAAATTTCAAATTAAAATTCTTGGATTAATTTCGAATTCTTTTGGTATATCAAGAGTTTTTGATGACTCATTTGACCAATTGAGCTCTAAAATAGAGGTAGGGTTACCGCCTCTAGTGGTACTTTGACCAGCAGAATTTTACTGTTCAGGGGATAGACTTCAAGAGACCCATGGGTATGCGTTGAAATCAATTCGAATTTCGAATTAAACTGATCACTCGACAGAATGTTGGAGCACTTCCATTGCTTTATATTGTATAAAACGCTTAAACACAAATAAATATGCACTATTTTATTTCTTATGTAGCTCGTAGCACTAGGAGAAAAAATATCTTATTTTCTTCACATTCACCGTAGAGTATACAGTGTTCACATTTAGGTGTATGTTTTTGCATTTGTTAACAGTTTTGTTGATTTAGTTGTATGTAGTGATTCGCTTTCTTGGATATTCACAAAGAATCCAAAAGCACCAACCACTCTCACTGTGAAGGATAACCCGAGCGAGCTTTGCTCTGCTCCTCAGTAAACAAACAATCACAATTCAATTTCTTTCGAGAATCTTTGTGAGGAACATGAGGCCTGCAACCCGAGGATGATGTTTATGAGGACTGGGTGCTGGGCGATTCCTGGTAAAGAAAAGGGCAACGCAAAATTGCAAAATAATCCAATGGATTCTTCCGTGCGAATTCAGATTTACCTGAACGAAGACACGGAATTCGCCTCCAAAAACCGGTGTGGCAACCCTAAGCAGGGGTTTTTCTTTCAATAATTACTTTCCATACTAATCCAGCGCTTTCGAAGATTGGAAATTCAGTAAATCAAAAAAATCTATGCTATATTTAAAATGATTTCAAATTGGCGAAATTTGAAGACAACCTCATGACTTCTAATCAAACCATTTAATTGTAAAAGGTTAAACCCTTACAAGTCTGATCATATTTTTGTTTCGATTATCGACATTTCAACCTTAAAGTCATTCGCTTCTTCATTCAGGTTAGAAATTTTCCTATAACAAATCTCTATTCCTGTGTGCGCGGTTGGGATTCGAACCCAGGTGAGCTGCATACATGACATTCAATGTACAAATTCCGCTACGCCCGCTCGAGTCTGATCTTGTTTCGATGCGAGATTTACGTTGGTATAAACATAGTTGATATCAAATATGCAGTAGTTTAGAATTTTCGCCATTCTAGTTACCTCATACATAAGAAATTGAATTTTTAATTGTATTCTCAAATAAATTTTTGTCGAAAAAGTATTTGTCAAAATTTTAATTTCTGTTAAAATCCGAGCCCCCTTCAAAACTCAGGGCCCGGGGGAAACACCCCCTCTCCCCTATCGGCGGCCCTGTCTACGGTTATTACTTACCATTATTAGCGCTCAAATGAATGGTTTTAGTCCCAGTTATTAGCCTTACTTGTTTTTGTGAGCAAATTTTTCACTTAATTGCTTTCGCTTCACTCACCATTTCGATCTGTTTTACTCAGTGGAGACCACCAAAAAGGTCAAAAACTATTTGAATGAATTATTTGAACAAATCTCGTTTAAACCAAAAGTTATAGGTGTTTGAAAACGTTGTTGTTTATAAACAACATGGGCATGAAGTGGTTAAAGGGTGTCCCACATCAAATTGCATCAAGTCTTTCGTTCGAGAGCCAAGGACTAGGAGGGACTGTATACGTACAAAGCGCAGAATGCTCCAGATCGTGACGAACGGCCAAATACGGTGGAAAAGTCACGGGCCCAGAAATAGTACACCCAGATGTTGACGAAACCACATTGTCTCATCATAGATAATGAAACTTACGTCATGGTGGACATCCGGCAGCTTTCGGGGCTACTGTTCTTCACCGCCCAGCACAAGTTTGATGTTTCGGAGGACGTAAAGAAGCAGAAACTTTCAACGGAAGCATCGTAAGGAGGTCAGATCTGAAGAAGACATAAAAAAGTGGTTTTCCGTTCAGAAGAAGCTGCAGCCAGATATTGCACAGAATTTTCTACAACGTTTTTTCCGTGATATAATTTCATGTGGGACACCCTTTAATCAGCATTAGTTCATTGTCATTCATTCTCTCTTCAGTTACTTGCATGGGAAAATTTCGGATCATTCAATTATTCAGAGTCGTTTCTTTTTAAAATGTAGCTTTCAAAAAGCTTTTTGCTCAATGTTTTTAAAACTCAAAACGGCACATGATTACGTGCGGCTAATATTGGCTGGATTTTGCGGTTCAGTTCTGAACTGGGGTTCTTTTTTAAGCACAATATGTTTGACTGGTTCTTAACGCTAGTATACAGAGTATCGGATGGGTCGGGCTGGGAGCGGCTGCAAAATACCATACAAAGTTGTTCGTTACGACTTACGACTAGGTTGTACAAGGTTCATTTATTACTTTTGAATAAATGTAAAAAATGTCTAAAATCTCTACTGTTTGAATTGTGAACGTCTGGTGGTTCGAGCTCGTTGTTTTTTGTTTTTCTTTCCAAAATGGTGTATAATATCAAAATGTTTCACATTTAAATACAATTTCTCTACTAATCTAAGTGTTACTAAGGCTACAGAGGATCACACAATTCTACGTCAGGGGTAGAAGGAGGGTCGTTCAAAATTTGTGACGGAATGTTGTTTAACCTAGACTTTGTCTGTGTAAGGGCCATTTTTGATGCACGTTCCTAATATTCTTAAATAAACTAGCGTCGAGTTGCTACTGAATATTCAAAGAAATAAATACTCACGTCTACAGAAAATTATGCACAATAGAAGAAATCTACTTTAGAGAGTTTTGTATTATCTTATAAATATGAACTAAAGATGCACAAGGGTGCGAGCGGTATTTTGAGGATTTCAGTCCAGATGCTATTGTTGGGGCGTTTTCAATAGAAAGATATCAATAAGCATCGATATGCTCAATCTTAATATAGTACATGGTATAATTTTGTCATTATGATTACAATAGTAATGCTGTTCATATACGTTTGCATAGATTGTGCCAGATAGTAATAACGCTTTTTCAACTCGCTACAATTTTGGAATAGTTCAGTAGATCTGTCTGGCAGGGCAGTGATCACGAAAATACTTATTTCTTTATCGTTTCTAGTCGAACAGACTTTGCAAGTTAAAACAATTTGATGGATCTATTTCCAACTAAATAGTGCAGTAACAAGCATTTTTTATTATAACCGGAGATACTACCAGCCAAAATGTCTATTTTTCTGCCAAAATTTTGTAACTTGGCTCCTAAATTTTAAAGTTTGATAACAGAAAACAACAAAATAGCGCAAGCACCCAACACACAAATGCTAAAGCCTTCAAAATATCTTGACAAGTCGATGCTAAAACTTAAACATAATCGGACGCTGAGATTGTTCCCTCCGGTAAGCCTTCCGAGTGCTTCTCAATGGTCAGCAAATTGTTAGTTTCGTTCAGAAAATGACTTTGTACATTGTGACTTTTGTGAGGTGAAGACATCTCCTTCAGATCGACGATCTCATACGGTCTCTCGTCTTCGTCCTCGTCGCCAGGCATATCTGCACTGTTGAGCAGACCAGAGTAGTACGCACTACCCGAACCGCTAGCTCCCCCGCTGTGGGAACCGGTTGGGATGGCCGGCAGTGGACAGTTCATGATAAGAACGTCATTGTCGCCTCCCTGAAAATATGTTTACCTTAGAATTGATTGACATTTCGTTCATTCGACAAAAATTGTACGTACGTGATGCACGGAGCTCGACTTGTAAGAATTGGTCTCGAATGGACCCATCTCGTTGCCTACTTCGGCGTAGGACGCCTCGTCTATCTGAACCGGATTATAGTTATTATCATCCATATGGGTGTAGTGGTTCTCTACCGGCAACGTGTGTGAATTAACCAACTGTTCCGGTGTGGATAAGTTTTTTCGACTGCTGAACCACGTCCAAAGTCCCGAATTCGTACTTCGGGGACTGCAAGACCCGTTGGTGGAGTTTTTTGATGTTTGATTGTCAAAATTCAACCCCGTTGTGTCTTTTGCACTATTCGAATCAAAGCATAAAGTCCGTATTCCATTTTGATTGGATCGTATCCTACAATAAAGGAAAGAATGCAACCTACTCTTCGCCGTATATGCTATCGAATACGTACCTTTTACACCTAAGAAACACTATCATAATTATGGCACCGATTACGGCCGATGTAAGTGAGACTACGACCAGTGTGAATGTCCAGCTGAACTCCTTGGTATCTGAAGGTGGGGAGAAAATTTCTTCTACTCAAACTATTAGTCATTCTCTGTCAAAGCGCATTTGAACTCACTAATTGCTCCATCCAGCGAAAGGGTCCCTTTGTCCTGCCAGGCCCAGCTACACAGGTCACAGGTGGTTAACCCATCGGGAGCAATGGTTTCTTCCAGAAACGGCGGTCGTGGTGGCGGTGGAACGAATTTTCCGTTCCAGTAGCTCTGATCGATCGTGTCGATCACTTGCATCTCTTCTTCAATCATTTGAAGATCAAGTTCAAGATTCCAGGCAGTTGGACTGGCGACCGAGGTTCCGGCCGCGTCAAGGCCACTGGTGACGCTACTACTGGAATCGTTGCTAGTAGTGCTTCTGTTGCTGCTGCTGCTATTGCTACCGTTGCCAGCATTCGGAGACGGGTCATCTTCATCGGGCAGCCGCGATAGTGTGAACATCATTCATTCGTGACCGGAAAAAAGGCGCTGGTGATAAAAGAAAAAGGAGAAAAATATATTCTATACTTTCAGTTGAAATTGTTCTGCAATACCATGTTCGTGCTTAAATATTTGAGAAGTCCCATCATTAAATATATTCTACTCATTGTCTTAATGTTATTCATTCCATTCATACAGGGCAGCAGAGAGAAAATACGGGCCCGGGGGGTCCAACGTACGGGCCCCCACCACTGTGTATTGCCTGAGTACAAAAAAGTCAATGTTTGAAATCCATTGGAGTTCACTGATATTATGTATAGTATACTGAAATTTTGTATTTATGTACCATTTTTTTGCTCTAGTTGTTTGTAGTGCCAATGAAGGAAAAAAACGTAGAGTTTTTTATATTTTGGGAGTTTTTATTACCTCTTCGACAGTTTTGGTGACTTTGAAAAGCGCCATTTTTGTAATAGTATTTAAAAAGTAGGGAAATGACAAGATTAAAAAAAAGATAAAAAACAATAGGAAAACTAAATATTAAAAGAATGTACAAAAAAGCTAAAAACAACAAAATCAACCACATAAACAAATGTCAATTGTCAAAAAATGTTTAATCGAGAAAAACCAAAGCAAAAAAATTGGTAAAGGAAAACAGGAAACTAGAAAAACATCATACTATGTTGCGTTTCGGCTTCGCCTCATCAGAAACCGACACTAACACATTGTCGGAATAGATTAGCGCCGGCTTGACGCAAATCCCTTAAAACTAAAACACACTATGTGTTTCAATCAAACGACTGATCAAACGTGATGTCCCGTTCGAGCAGAAGTTCTGTTTATGCCGATGAGACACAAGTGAAGCCGAAACTTGTCTTGGCTTAGCAGGCCTATGCGAAAGCACTATGCTATATTTCACCCTAAGGAGGAAAAATTGGTAAAAACCAAAATTTCTCACTAGGGTGAAAATTTGTTGGTAAAAACCAGTCTTTGTACAGGAGGGCACAAATCCTTATTTCATACTATGTTGCGTTTCGGCTTCGCCTCATCAGAAACCGACACTAACACATTGTCGGAATAGATTAGCGCCGGCTTCGTAAAGCCGGCGCTAATCTATTCCGACAATGTGTTAGTGTCGGTTTCTGATGAGGCGAAGCCGAAACGCAACATAGTATGAAATAAGGATTTGTGCCCTCCTGTACAAAGACTGGTTTTTACCAACAAATTTTCACCCTAGTGAGAAATTTTGGTTTTTACCAATTTTTCCTCCTTAGGGTGAAATATAGCATAGTAGAAAAACATATTGCGAAGATTAAAAAAGTCGAACATTATTGAATAGATGGTGAAAATAATGAAAAATCGATAGGAAATTAGGAAAAAAATTAGAATCAATGAAAATGAAAAAAACTACTAAAAGAATACAAACATTAATATAAAAAATGCATAAAACTGAAAAACTCGATAAATCAAGAATAATAAAATTTATTTAACATTAAAAACAAGAAATATATCAAAGAAAAAGAAAAAATAAATAAAACCCTAAGAATGCATAAAACTGGAGGAGTATATATAAAAGACAAGAATACAATAACCATATAAATTTAAAAAAAATGGACGAACCACAAAATTTTGAAGAACTGGAAAAGTTTAAATGATGAAAAAACGAAAAAGTAAAGAATATTGGAAGTATTGAACAAAAACGGAGCAAACAGACAAAATAGAATAAATAGTAGAAATAAGCCATACTATAGAAACACAAAAATGAAGATATTAACACGAAAAAAAATAATAAAATGGATATTATTTAAAGAATAGAAAAAGCACTAGAAGTGAAATTTGAAATAAATTCAAACAACGAACTAAATGTAAAATAAAGAAAAAATGCGCATAGTGTCATGAAAAGATAAATCAAATGTTTTTTAGGAAAATAGAAAAATTTATGTTAACGTATAGGAAAAGTATTTTCAAAACAGGTTAAATGGAAACATGAAGAAATAACAATAACAAATTAAATCTTAAGAAAAAAGGTATAAAAAAAATTATATTAAATGAACAATTGGAAAAAATAAAACTACGATAAACGGAAAACTAAAAACTACAAAATGAGGAAGAAAATAGGAGAAAGGTAAAAAATTAAACAATAAGATAAATTGGAATGAATTTGAATAAGTAAAATTGCTTTTAGAAATGCAAAAAATATGAAAAAAAAGGAAATAGAAAAAGGCTATGGCAAGTATAAATGTAGTAAATAAACAAATTCTAAAAATTGGATGGAATGACAAAAGGAACAAATAAAAAGCAGGGTATTAAAATATGAAACAATAAGAAAAAAAATAAAGAAAGCAGGATTTTCTCGAAAAATTGCGAATAAAATTAAATAACAGAGAAAAACTATAAATTAAAGTAAGTGATAGTGATAGCAATAGAAAAAGCAAAAGTAAGGAACGTAAAAAGATGGATAAAATAAAAGTATGCAAACAGATAAAAAAGGCAGAATCTTACAATTGTAGAATCCACAACTTGTATGTAATCCACAACTTGAAAAAATAGATCAATGAAATTTTAACAAAATAAAAAAAATCCACGTAGGAATAAAAAAATGGAAATAATATGAGAAACATGGATCAAATTTCAAATAAGGGTTTTGGTTGGATTTTACGCTATGCTGGTTTCGAAAACATTCATAATCCTATAAAAACATGAATTATTCTTTTATTTGTGTTGGTGTGTTAGCACACCTTAAAATATTTTAGAAGAATGTTGTAACTGATTTCTAGAAAATAGTTCAAAAATAAAAATAAAATCGTTACGACGTTAGCGTCGTTAGCGACGTTCAAAATCTCACGCTCACTCCTCCAAAACGAAAAGATTTTGTATGCGGATTTAACTTGCTACATTAGTTAACTAATCTTGCTAACTAGTTGGTTTAGTTTGGAAGCAGAGTTAAATTTTCTCTTCGAAATCAATCTAACACAATTTAGCAATTTAGTTGCTTCTTAGAATCATTGGCAACAGCAGGATTGTGAACTGAGAGATCTTCTTTTCATTCTCCATGACATATAAAATTTAAAACAAAACTATTAACACTATACTTGTCACGAAAGGGGCTTGTTGTGTACGCAATTTGCTGTTATAAAAAAAAGTAGACAAAATGCCGTATTTGAAAGAATTCTAAAACGTATTTATTTTTTTTTTCATCCCTGGCCTCTTTGCTAGGGGGAATTGGTAGTCGAAAATCGCCGAAAAAGCTGCGTCATTTGAGTATGACCTCTTTACAAAAATGTTTCGGTATCATCTTCTATCTGAATATGATTTTTTATAGATTTTGTATCAATGAACGGAAAACCAAATATATTAAGTTTTAAATTTAAATTTTTGGATTAATTCCGAATTCTTTTGGTATATCCAGAGTTTTTGACGACTCATTTGACCAATTGAGCTCTCAAATAGAGGTAGGGTTACCACCTCTAGTGGTACTTTGACCAGCAGAATTTTATTGAGCAGGGGATAAACTTCAAGAGACACATGGGTATGCGTTGAAATCAATTCGAATTTCGAATAAAAGTGATCACTCGACAGAATTTTGGAGCGCTTTTATTGCTTTTTCTTGTATAGAACGCTTAAAAACAAATAAATATGCATTGTTTTATTTCTTATATAGCTCGTAGCACTACGAGGAAAAATATCTTATTTTCTTCACATTCACCGTAGAGTGTAATGTTTTGGTAAAGCACTCCACCTTTCTGTGACGTTCACATTAAGTTGTATGTTTTTGCATTTGTTAACAGTTTTGTTGATTTAGTTGGATGTAGTGATTCGCTTTCTCGGATATTCACAAAGAATCCAAAAGCACCAACCACTCGCTGTGAAGGATAACCGAGCGAGCTTTGCTCTGCTCCTCAGTAAACAAACACGGGGTGTGAAATCACACTTCAGTTTCTTTCGAGAATCTTTGTGAGGAACATAGGGCCTGCAACCCGACGATGATGTTTATGAGGGCTGGGTACTGGGCGATTCCTGGTAAAGAAAAGGGCAACGTAAAATTGCAAAATAATCCAATGGATTCTTCCAGGCGAATTCAGATTTATCTGAACGAAGACACGGAATTCGCCTCAAAAACCGGTGTGGCAACCCTAAGCAGGGTTTTTTTTTCTTTCAATCATTACTTTCGATACTAATCCAGCGCTTTCGAAGATTGGAAATACAGTAAATCAAAAATATCGATTTCAAATTGGCGAAATTTGAAGACAACCTCATGACTTCTAATCAAACCATTTATGTAATTGTTTAACCCTTACAAGTCTAATCACGGGGAGTGGGCGTAGCGCATTGGTAAATCGATTGCCTTGTACGCAGCGCACCTGGGTTCGAGTCCCGACCCCGCACATAGGGTTAGAAATTTTTCCTAAGAGATTTTTCTAACCCGAAGAGGCGAATGACCTTAAGGTTAAAACCTCTATTATTGAAAAAAAAAAAGTCTAATCATATTTTTGTTTCGATTATAGACATTTCAACCTTAAGGTCATTCGCTTCTTCATTCAGGTTAGGAATTTTCCTTTAACAAATCTCTATTCCTGTGTGCGAGGTTGGGATTCGAACCCAGGTGAGCTGCGTACATGACATTCAATATACAAATTCCGCTATGCCCGCTCGAGTCTGATCTTGTTTCGATGCGAGATTCACGTTAATATAAACATAGTTGATATCAAATATGCAGTAGTTTAGAATTTTCGCCATTCTAGTTACCTCATACACAAGATATTGAATTGAATTTTAATTGTATTCTCAAATAAATTTTTGTCGAAAAAGTATTTGTCAAAATTTTAGTTTCTGTTAAAAATCCGGGCCCCCTTCAAAACTCCGGGCTCGGGGGGAAACACCCCGGTCCCCCCCCCCTCTCGGCGGCCCTGAATTCATAACATTAATTGTCAATGACACATAGGTTCAGACGCCTCATCAAGATGACCAGAACTCAAAAACCTATCACCTAATCCAGCAGACTAATCTGAACAACTCTGACGAAAAATTCCGTACACCACACAGCAACGGAGTGCATTCGTTCACTGCGATCAGACAATCTACTGGACTATTATCCTTCCGGCAGTCGCGCTAGTGCACTGAGTGCACGCTGCTCTGAAAGTCTTGTGAAATCGTCTTAGAACACCAGCGGCTGCTCGTTCAGTGGGCCATAGCGCGACTTCCGGAGGGTTATGAAACTAAAAATCCGATTTTCGTTGCAAAAACATGTCATTGTAAAAATAAATTGTAAATATAATAACACTAATAAATTTGTAAAAAGCTTTCGTAGTTATCTGGACAATGATGTGAAGAAGAGCTGTGCAAATATCAAAACGGGAAGTATTCCAGGACATTTTGAGCTATGGTGCACATCGCATTTTTGTGGTGCCGCCCGAAAATTCACTTTCACTCGCCTTGAAAATTTCAATGTATTTTGGAATGAAAGTTTAGAAGCATGTTATTAACATATGACACATTCATTCGTGACGTTTACAACGATTTGACGAATCTTCATTCGACAAATATGTTATTACTTTTTCAAATGAACGCCTACATCAAAACTTATTACAGATTCGGAAAGTAGACAAAATTTCACGAAAGATTCAATCAACATAAACTGAATATACTAGAATTTGACGATTTGACTTTTATTGAAATACGTTGAAAGTTCTAATTTGTCACGCGTTGTAACGTCACATTACATTATCGGTCATAAAACAATCCTCTTCCAGTATATTCAGTTAATGTTAATTGAATCTTTCGTGAAATTTTGTTTACTTTTCGAATCTGTAATAAGTTGTGAAGTATGCGTTCATTTGATAAAGTTATAACATATTTGTCGAATGAAGATTTATCAAATGGTTGTAACGTCACGAAAGAATGTGTCATATTGTATTATATAAAAATTGACTGAACAAACCGAATCTGCATCGCCAAACAACTTTTTAAAAAAAGATATTTTTTTTACAGAAAAAAAACTACAGAATTCTTTTTATTATTTTTTCTATTTGGTAAGTGAAGAGTAAAGAGTAAAGAGTAAAGAGTAAAGAGTAAAGAGTAAAGAGTAAAGAGTAAAGAGTAAAGAGTAAAGAGTAAAGAGTAAAGAGTAAAGAGTAAAGAGTAAAGAGTAAAGAGTAAAGAGTAAAGAGTAAAGAGTAAAGAGTAAAGAGTAAAGAGTAAAGAGTAAAGAGTAAAGAGTAAAGAGTAAAGAGTAAAGAGTAAAGAGTAAAGAGTAAAGAGTAAAGAGTAAAGAGTAAAGAGTAAAGAGTAAAGAGTAAAGAGTAAAGAGTAAAGAGTAAAGAGTAAAGAGTAAAGAGTAAAGAGTAAAGAGTAAAGAGTAAAGAGTAAAGAGTAAAGAGTAAAGAGTAAAGAGTAAAGAGTAAAGAGTAAAGAGTAAAGAGTAAAGAGTAAAGAGTAAAGAGTAAAGAGTAAAGAGTAAAGAGTAAAGAGTAAAGAGTAAAGAGTAAAGAGTAAAGAGTAAAGAGTAAAGAGTAAAGAGTAAAGAGTAAAGAGTAAAGAGTAAAGAGTAAAGAGTAAAGAGTAAAGAGTAAAGAGTAAAGAGTAAAGAGTAAAGAGTAAAGAGTAAAGAGTAAAGAGTAAAGAGTAAAGAGTAAAGAGTAAAGAGTAAAGAGTAAAGAGTAAAGAGTAAAGAGTAAAGAGTAAAGAGTAAAGAGTAAAGAGTAAAGAGTAAAGAGTAAAGAGTAAAGAGTAAAGAGTAAAGAGTAAAGAGTAAAGAGTAAAGAGTAAAGAGTAAAGAGTAAAGAGTAAAGAGTAAAGAGTAAAGAGTAAAGAGTAAAGAGTAAAGAGTAAAGAGTAAAGAGTAAAGAGTAAAGAGTAAAGAGTAAAGAGTAAAGAGTAAAGAGTAAAGAGTAAAGAGTAAAGAGTAAAGAGTAAAGAGTAAAGAGTAAAGAGTAAAGAGTAAAGAGTAAAGAGTAAAGAGTAAAGAGTAAAGAGTAAAGAGTAAAGAGTAAAGAGTAAAGAGTAAAGAGTAAAGAGTAAAGAGTAAAGAGTAAAGAGTAAAGAGTAAAGAGTAAAGAGTAAAGAGTAAAGAGTAAAGAGTAAAGAGTAAAGAGTAAAGAGTAAAGAGTAAAGAGTAAAGAGTAAAGAGTAAAGAGTAAAGAGTAAAGAGTAAAGAGTAAAGAGTAAAGAGTAAAGAGTAAAGAGTAAAGAGTAAAGAGTAAAGAGTAAAGAGTAAAGAGTAAAGAGTAAAGAGTAAAGAGTAAAGAGTAAAGAGTAAAGAGTAAAGAGTAAAGAGTAAAGAGTAAAGAGTAAAGAGTAAAGAGTAAAGAGTAAAGAGTAAAGAGTAAAGAGTAAAGAGTAAAGAGTAAAGAGTAAAGAGTAAAGAGTAAAGAGTAAAGAGTAAAGAGTAAAGAGTAAAGAGTAAAGAGTAAAGAGTAAAGAGTAAAGAGTAAAGAGTAAAGAGTAAAGAGTAAAGAGTAAAGAGTAAAGAGTAAAGAGTAAAGAGTAAAGAGTAAAGAGTAAAGAGTAAAGAGTAAAGAGTAAAGAGTAAAGAGTAAAGAGTAAAGAGTAAAGAGTAAAGAGTAAAGAGTAAAGAGTAAAGAGTAAAGAGTAAAGAGTAAAGAGTAAAGAGTAAAGAGTAAAGAGTAAAGAGTAAAGAGTAAAGAGTAAAGAGTAAAGAGTAAAGAGTAAAGAGTAAAGAGTAAAGAGTAAAGAGTAAAGAGTAAAGAGTAAAGAGTAAAGAGTAAAGAGTAAAGAGTAAAGAGTAAAGAGTAAAGAGTAAAGAGTAAAGAGTAAAGAGTAAAGAGTAAAGAGTAAAGAGTAAAGAGTAAAGAGTAAAGAGTAAAGAGTAAAGAGTAAAGAGTAAAGAGTAAAGAGTAAAGAGTAAAGAGTAAAGAGTAAAGAGTAAAGAGTAAAGAGTAAAGAGTAAAGAGTAAAGAGTAAAGAGTAAAGAGTAAAGAGTAAAGAGTAAAGAGTAAAGAGTAAAGAGTAAAGAGTAAAGAGTAAAGAGTAAAGAGTAAAGAGTAAAGAGTAAAGAGTAAAGAGTAAAGAGTAAAGAGTAAAGAGTAAAGAGTAAAGAGTAAAGAGTAAAGAGTAAAGAGTAAAGAGTAAAGAGTAAAGAGTAAAGAGTAAAGAGTAAAGAGTAAAGAGTAAAGAGTAAAGAGTAAAGAGTAAAGAGTAAAGAGTAAAGAGTAAAGAGTAAAGAGTAAAGAGTAAAGAGTAAAGAGTAAAGAGTAAAGAGTAAAGAGTAAAGAGTAAAGAGTAAAGAGTAAAGAGTAAAGAGTAAAGAGTAAAGAGTAAAGAGTAAAGAGTAAAGAGTAAAGAGTAAAGAGTAAAGAGTAAAGAGTAAAGAGTAAAGAGTAAAGAGTAAAGAGTAAAGAGTAAAGAGTAAAGAGTAAAGAGTAAAGAGTAAAGAGTAAAGAGTAAAGAGTAAAGAGTAAAGAGTAAAGAGTAAAGAGTAAAGAGTAAAGAGTAAAGAGTAAAGAGTAAAGAGTAAAGAGTAAAGAGTAAAGAGTAAAGAGTAAAGAGTAAAGAGTAAAGAGTAAAGAGTAAAGAGTAAAGAGTAAAGAGTAAAGAGTAAAGAGTAAAGAGTAAAGAGTAAAGAGTAAAGAGTAAAGAGTAAAGAGTAAAGAGTAAAGAGTAAAGAGTAAAGAGTAAAGAGTAAAGAGTAAAGAGTAAAGAGTAAAGAGTAAAGAGTAAAGAGTAAAGAGTAAAGAGTAAAGAGTAAAGAGTAAAGAGTAAAGAGTAAAGAGTAAAGAGTAAAGAGTAAAGAGTAAAGAGTAAAGAGTAAAGAGTAAAGAGTAAAGAGTAAAGAGTAAAGAGTAAAGAGTAAAGAGTAAAGAGTAAAGAGTAAAGAGTAAAGAGTAAAGAGTAAAGAGTAAAGAGTAAAGAGTAAAGAGTAAAGAGTAAAGAGTAAAGAGTAAAGAGTAAAGAGTAAAGAGTAAAGAGTAAAGAGTAAAGAGTAAAGAGTAAAGAGTAAAGAGTAAAGAGTAAAGAGTAAAGAGTAAAGAGTAAAGAGTAAAGAGTAAAGAGTAAAGAGTAAAGAGTAAAGAGTAAAGAGTAAAGAGTAAAGAGTAAAGAGTAAAGAGTAAAGAGTAAAGAGTAAAGAGTAAAGAGTAAAGAGTAAAGAGTAAAGAGTAAAGAGTAAAGAGTAAAGAGTAAAGAGTAAAGAGTAAAGAGTAAAGAGTAAAGAGTAAAGAGTAAAGAGTAAAGAGTAAAGAGTAAAGAGTAAAGAGTAAAGAGTAAAGAGTAAAGAGTAAAGA
Source organism: Topomyia yanbarensis (assembly GCF_030247195.1). NCBI lineage: Eukaryota > Metazoa > Arthropoda > Insecta > Diptera > Culicidae > Topomyia > Topomyia yanbarensis. Next base: position 313,183,645 of record NC_080672.1, on the reverse strand, counting down.
GTAAAGAGTAAAGAGTAAAGAGTAAAGAGTAAAGAGTAAAGAGTAAAGAGTAAAGAGTAAAGAGTAAAGAGTAAAGAGTAAAGAGTAAAGAGTAAAGAGTAAAGAGTAAAGAGTAAAGAGTAAAGAGTAAAGAGTAAAGAGTAAAGAGTAAAGAGTAAAGAGTAAAGAGTAAAGAGTAAAGAGTAAAGAGTAAAGAGTAAAGAGTAAAGAGTAAAGAGTAAAGAGTAAAGAGTAAAGAGTAAAGAGTAAAGAGTAAAGAGTAAAGAGTAAAGAGTAAAGAGTAAAGAGTAAAGAGTAAAGAGTAAAGAGTAAAGAGTAAAGAGTAAAGAGTAAAGAGTAAAGAGTAAAGAGTAAAGAGTAAAGAGTAAAGAGTAAAGAGTAAAGAGTAAAGAGTAAAGAGTAAAGAGTAAAGAGTAAAGAGTAAAGAGTAAAGAGTAAAGAGTAAAGAGTAAAGAGTAAAGAGTAAAGAGTAAAGAGTAAAGAGTAAAGAGTAAAGAGTAAAGAGTAAAGAGTAAAGAGTAAAGAGTAAAGAGTAAAGAGTAAAGAGTAAAGAGTAAAGAGTAAAGAGTAAAGAGTAAAGAGTAAAGAGTAAAGAGTAAAGAGTAAAGAGTAAAGAGTAAAGAGTAAAGAGTAAAGAGTAAAGAGTAAAGAGTAAAGAGTAAAGAGTAAAGAGTAAAGAGTAAAGAGTAAAGAGTAAAGAGTAAAGAGTAAAGAGTAAAGAGTAAAGAGTAAAGAGTAAAGAGTAAAGAGTAAAGAGTAAAGAGTAAAGAGTAAAGAGTAAAGAGTAAAGAGTAAAGAGTAAAGAGTAAAGAGTAAAGAGTAAAGAGTAAAGAGTAAAGAGTAAAGAGTAAAGAGTAAAGAGTAAAGAGTAAAGAGTAAAGAGTAAAGAGTAAAGAGTAAAGAGTAAAGAGTAAAGAGTAAAGAGTAAAGAGTAAAGAGTAAAGAGTAAAGAGTAAAGAGTAAAGAGTAAAGAGTAAAGAGTAAAGAGTAAAGAGTAAAGAGTAAAGAGTAAAGAGTAAAGAGTAAAGAGTAAAGAGTAAAGAGTAAAGAGTAAAGAGTAAAGAGTAAAGAGTAAAGAGTAAAGAGTAAAGAGTAAAGAGTAAAGAGTAAAGAGTAAAGAGTAAAGAGTAAAGAGTAAAGAGTAAAGAGTAAAGAGTAAAGAGTAAAGAGTAAAGAGTAAAGAGTAAAGAGTAAAGAGTAAAGAGTAAAGAGTAAAGAGTAAAGAGTAAAGAGTAAAGAGTAAAGAGTAAAGAGTAAAGAGTAAAGAGTAAAGAGTAAAGAGTAAAGAGTAAAGAGTAAAGAGTAAAGAGTAAAGAGTAAAGAGTAAAGAGTAAAGAGTAAAGAGTAAAGAGTAAAGAGTAAAGAGTAAAGAGTAAAGAGTAAAGAGTAAAGAGTAAAGAGTAAAGAGTAAAGAGTAAAGAGTAAAGAGTAAAGAGTAAAGAGTAAAGAGTAAAGAGTAAAGAGTAAAGAGTAAAGAGTAAAGAGTAAAGAGTAAAGAGTAAAGAGTAAAGAGTAAAGAGTAAAGAGTAAAGAGTAAAGAGTAAAGAGTAAAGAGTAAAGAGTAAAGAGTAAAGAGTAAAGAGTAAAGAGTAAAGAGTAAAGAGTAAAGAGTAAAGAGTAAAGAGTAAAGAGTAAAGAGTAAAGAGTAAAGAGTAAAGAGTAAAGAGTAAAGAGTAAAGAGTAAAGAGTAAAGAGTAAAGAGTAAAGAGTAAAGAGTAAAGAGTAAAGAGTAAAGAGTAAAGAGTAAAGAGTAAAGAGTAAAGAGTAAAGAGTAAAGAGTAAAGAGTAAAGAGTAAAGAGTAAAGAGTAAAGAGTAAAGAGTAAAGAGTAAAGAGTAAAGAGTAAAGAGTAAAGAGTAAAGAGTAAAGAGTAAAGAGTAAAGAGTAAAGAGTAAAGAGTAAAGAGTAAAGAGTAAAGAGTAAAGAGTAAAGAGTAAAGAGTAAAGAGTAAAGAGTAAAGAGTAAAGAGTAAAGAGTAAAGAGTAAAGAGTAAAGAGTAAAGAGTAAAGAGTAAAGAGTAAAGAGTAAAGAGTAAAGAGTAAAGAGTAAAGAGTAAAGAGTAAAGAGTAAAGAGTAAAGAGTAAAGAGTAAAGAGTAAAGAGTAAAGAGTAAAGAGTAAAGAGTAAAGAGTAAAGAGTAAAGAGTAAAGAGTAAAGAGTAAAGAGTAAAGAGTAAAGAGTAAAGAGTAAAGAGTAAAGAGTAAAGAGTAAAGAGTAAAGAGTAAAGAGTAAAGAGTAAAGAGTAAAGAGTAAAGAGTAAAGAGTAAAGAGTAAAGACTAAAGAGTAAAGAGTAAAGAGTAAAGAGTAAAGAGTAAAGAGTAAAGAGTAAAGAGTAAAGAGTAAAGAGTAAAGAGTAAAGAGTAAAGAGTAAAGAGTAAAGAGTAACGAGTAAAAAGTAAAGAGTAAAGAGTAAAGAGTAACGAGTAAAAAGTAAAGAGTAAAGAGTAACGAGTAAAAAGTAAAGAGTAAAGAGTAAAGAGTAAAGAGTAAAGAGTAAAGAGTAAAGAGTAAAGAGTAAAGAGTAAAGAGTAAAGAGTAAAGAGTAAAGAGTAAAGAGTAAAGAGTAAAGAGTAAAGAGTAAAGAGTAAAGAGTAAAGAGTAAAGAGTAAAGAGTAAAGAGTAAAGAGTAAAGAGTAAAGAGTAAAGAGTAAAGAGTAAAGAGTAAAGAGTAAAGAGTAAAGAGTAAAGAGTAAAGAGTAAAGAGTAAAGAGTAAAGAGTAAAGAGTAAAGAGTAAAGAGTAAAGAGTAAAGAGTAAAGAGTAAAGAGTAAAGAGTAAAGAGTAAAGAGTAAAGAGTAAAGAGTAAAGAGTAAAGAGTAAAGAGTAAAGAGTAAAGACTCCTACAAAGGCCCTACTACGTCCTGGTCAAACGTCCCCACTAGAAAATTGAGCTGTATCCACAAGCACACACCTTCCTCTTTTCATAAGATAAGATCTTGTACAACGTTTCAATTTTGTCCTCATTTCTGATTCCAACTTCACTTCTTAAAATGCTTCCGCAGTGCTTGCTTCATGCTAGTTCAGTAATTCTAAGTAATGCATAGTATTTTTAAGTAATGCAAGAATTTTAAGTAATGCATAGTATTTTTTAACAAAAGAACATAACGTAGTATACAGTTGGGAAGGTCAATTCTTCTTTTATCCTGAACATTAAAAAAAATTGAAAATCGGTTCGAAAATGACCACGTAGAAAATTATTTACTGCCGAACGTCCTGAAAAACCAATTTTTTTCTATGAATCAAAATTTTGAGGGTATATGAAATAGATCAAATGTGGGTTTGTGTTGTATTTGACCAGACCTACAACCATTAACAGATCACCTACTTTTACAATTAAATTCAAATGATCTACGGAATCTAACAATATACTAGTCGGGTCCCAGAACCTAGAATTATTATCTCTCCTCAGTATACCGGTCTTAGTGTACAGTCTTCTGAATAAATGTTCCATCCGTCGCCATTAAACATCTTGTAACAACACATTGCGCAAGTATTCAGTGCACTTGCTGGTTATTGCTGCTAACAATCGTCTGCTTGGTAATCCGATTTTCATGTTAAGCCTCCCGAACAAATACTCTGCTTGCCAGTGAACTTCGATTTACAATTTCACAAAATTCTAATGTTCTATTGTGGTGCTATTATGGTAGCATTGCCTGAAATAGACTGAAAAAAATTGTTTCGTTTTTCCTTGACAATTTCAAAAGAATTGCTGGCAACCAATTTTTGCGGTATTTATCCATGTTTTATCTCTTACAGGGGAAGACAGACAATATCGCCATGTGCGACGAGTTGAGCACCCCCGTTTTCCAAACGACAAACGACGAATGATAAAATTCGCTAGAGAAAAGTATTCACTAAGATATTATTTTAACAAAATGGAAATTTGAAACTAATAGTTCCGAAAATGCCATTAAAAACTATAAGATGAATTTCGTAAGTAGAATATGTCACTAAATCAATGGAAAATATGATTCTTATTAAAATAAGTAAAATAAATAATAAATTTCAGTCTACTTTCTACTTCTGCCGCAGTCAGACGTACAATCGAGCCAAGTGAACAACAGACCTCTCGATCTAGTGTGCATTGTCTCGAGAACAAAGGAAACATCGGATTGTTCTTGTCATCATGAGTAAAGTTGACGAAAAAGCTCTGCTTCGACCCAACGCTGCGGTCGTTGACTTTAAATTGTGTTTAAAACGACCGAGTTTTAGTGAAGTGGAATACCTTCTGAAGGTAAAAATGCAACTTAGACTTATGGTGCGGTTGTACCTTCAGTATCATCATCTTCGCATTGCAGTGTTAATATCATTCAACACGTTAGCACAAGCCGAGCGTTTCGTTTTGAAGAACAACTTAAAACACGTGCTTGAAAGAGACAACGTTGGAATCAAGATTCCCGTATATATTGAGAATGAGTATATAGATGTAAGGTTATATGACCTATCACCTCGTACTCCTCCTGAGCTAATTGCAAAATGCATGTCGCAATACGGAGAAGTAGAATCCGTTACACCTGATACTTGGAGAAACTTCTTCCCGGGTACTTCTAATGGCGTTTTTGTAGTGAGGATTCGGGTTGAAAGACCTATACCCTCCTACTTGACAATAAAACTCAAGACTCACGGAACTACAATTATGCAAACTACGCTATGCACCCATGAGGGGCAAACTCCTACGTGCAAGTATTGTAATCAGACAGCTCATCATGGACAACCTTGCGCGGAAGATGCAGAGGAAGACGCATCTCAACCGACTGCCAATTCATCTACGGCAAACCAACCCAAACCAGAGTTTTCAATACCAATGCCTGAACCACAAACGGTTGCCAAATTTGTGGCAGCAGTTGCACAGACCATAATGACAACCACAAAAGAAGCATCCAGTATCGCAAAATCAACTGTAAGCAACATTGGCAAGGATAACAATAACAGTGACGGATTTACGACGGTCAACAATAAGTGCAAGAAACAGGGAAAAACATCTGATCGCGGACACCAAGACGGCTTCGATCTGGACGTGAAAAACGAAAAAGAATTAATTGACCCCCCAGATGCAGATTGCCAGCAAACCTCGCGAAAGAAGGTCTCCGCTCGCAATAAAAAGTTGCGCGCACGAGATCCAATATTATAATAATATTTGTTTATATTTTTATTTTTACATTTGTAAGCATATAAAAGATCCACGACTCCGTTAAGCTATGGGCCGTGTCAAATAAACGAATTATAAAAAAAAATTGTAATAAAATATAATCTTTGGCGACACGATCATTTTGCCCTTATTGCCCCACAAGGTTCTACCAAGTTGAAAGTCTATAATTACAAACAACGATTATTTCACAAAATTTTGAATTTTCATCAGCACGTTTAATAAATGCACATAAAGAATATTTTGTATTCTACCAATAGAGAGAAATTTTGTATTATTTGTTCGTTTTGCTGCAGATATACTTGCCTTCAACCTTAGGATGCCCATATTGCCTCACTTTCCCCTGTTATTTTCATAATTCAATATTTTATTTGATTAATAGGTTCAAAAATTGTGGTGCGATTCCATTCAGTACAATGACAGTTATTGACGTTCAAAAACTACCATTCCTGTTTCCTAATATATTGCAAAGGGACCCATATATAGAATGGTTAGGCGAAGTCAGGACCAAATATTTTATAAATTAGTTTATGAACCGGTTGTGTCGCGAATAACCAGCACTTTTCGACGTTTCGTTTAGAAGTTCTCGTTTTAAATTTAATTCACTAAAACCAAAAAGCAGTTCTGGAAAGTATTGCAATGCTGTGTATCGTCATCACGTTCACACTATGTATAACCCACAACATCGAGTTGTAGGAACCTAAGAATAGGGTCTTCACAAAAAAATTGTTGATTGGTCAAATTATGTGAATAATACTAATATACTTGTTACAGAGACGGTGTAATCAATTGAACATCTCACAAGACGCATTAATCCTATAAAGTGCTAACACGCCATATTTATATTTTAAGACCATCATGGAACTATGCAATGGGTGATTTATGGTAAGTAAAAATAACATGATTGTTTTTTACTTACCATAAATCAAAAAAACCTTCCTGTGATTTATTTCTTATGCATTATGGGGTTGATAAAATGTAGCGCACCTTAGTAATGCCACATGATGTCTCGGATCTTGAGCATTCGCTTGGAAAATTACTTGAAACTGTCTTCAATAAAAGCAGTTATATTTCTGACACACATTAATGTTTCGTGTTGAATGTAGGTTCCACATGAACAGTATGTATAAATTATAAGAAAAAAGACAGCCAGTTTTTAGATCAGCTTTGGTTTGAATAATACCACCATCTTTGCAAATTCATTGATGGATTTTCTCCTGCTATTATCCGATAATATTTCCCCTTTCACCTTCGAAGCTTTTTCCCAACAAATGATAAGGTATATAAATAAATGTAGAAACTATAAGGACTAGCACGTGCAGCTCAGTAGCGTTATATAAATTGCAACCTCAGTCGGAAAGTGCTTCTATATAGCTGAGTACATTTTCCTCATAAAAGGGTAGAAAGAGAAGTCAACTTCACAGAAACAGAAAGCTTGATGCCGTTGCATGGCTCTTCTTGAGTACGTACATCCATCTGAAGAAGTGGGCAATGTGCTCTAAAAATCCACATCTAGAGCATATAAAAAGGCCAGCTGGCAAAACAATAAGCCGTGTTGAATTTTGCATATAAGCTTATGAGCATTTCATGAAATATGCAATAATATGGATTTTCCCGTGACAGAACGATATTATACGGTTAACATCTGATTGTCGATTCTGAGTTTAGATATTGCAGATTGTGGGTGGATAGTGGACCACAACTTATGGATCAAGCACGAGATGGTACTCTTGCATATTTATCCCTTCAAAACTGAAATGTGCACGGCTACTTGAGCTGGCAGCAGTTTTCAAGAGTGGCAAGGTAAACATCTTAGCCGTCTCGAGTTGAACTTTTTTGTTTATTTCACTACGGACTCGGTGGTTGGTGGTTACGAAGTGAGCACAGAACACGGGAAGTGAGCGCAATGTTTGAGGGCTTTTGTGGTGTGTTTAAGTGATGTTTCAATTACTAAGTGGCTGATCTGCAGATTTTTGCTTGTTTTAAAAAGGGGAATATTTTTATAGCTTGTTTTAGAATGTTAAACATCGCCACAATTGATTTAGTAGTTTGTGAAACTTTATAGTGCTTTGTTTCGGGGCGAATTTTAAGAAAAACGATCAACTATGCTAAAATATATTAAAATTAAATTATTATTTATTGCAAGTCGCGAATCTAGTTAAGTTACAAGCGCAAATTATGTTCGCAAGAACCGTTTATTAAAACAAGTTCACTGCTTGGCATAAATATTTCTCACAAGCATATAAAGAGTAAAAAACTACTAACTTTTTCCCACTGGAAAAAATAACTGTATTTTGAGCAGTTTCTCTGTGTATTGTTTATATCCAGTAAATTTCGAAGTTGTATGTTTTGTTGCGGCAAGGATGGAAATGAGTCAGTTGGGAATGCGTAGAAATATTTTGCAAGGTTGAACATTTATTACTCAGTTGTTTCAAGAATACGGATAAGGTTCAAGAATCAGTTGAAATTGGATCACTAGCATTGGAGAAGGACATAATTACAAGGTTCAAAACTTTTACTAAGATCCGCGCTACAAAGCTCTACCGGAGATGTTGACCAGCTACAGTTTTCTGTGTAATGGATGATGAAACATACGTGAAAGCTGACTTCGACAAATAAATAACAGTAGTTTTATTCCGGGATTGATATTTTCAAAGAAAACGATCGTTTTAAAGCGAATAAAATATGGAAACTTGCATATTATTTGGCAGGCAATTTGAACCTCTGTAAAGTGATGTGTCAGCGTAAAAGGCACTATTCACGGTGAAAGTACAGTGCCGGACAAAAAAATAAGACAAAAATTAGTCATTTTCATATTTTCTTCCGTTGAACATCGAGTTATTTTTACACAAATCAATAAATTTATTATCGATTTTTACGAATAACATGAGAATAGAACATATCGACAGCCTTTACATTGAAATTAAAAGAAATTATATTTGAACTTCGAACAATCAGCGACAAAATAATAAGACCATTTTACAGCACAGCCATAAAAATAAATTAAAAGAGCTATTGATCCAGTCCGAAGATTCCATGAATTGTATTTGTTAGTATAGTTAATATTTCTGATTAATTGTGGGAATCTGCCAGACATTGACTGAGCCTAAGCGCGACATGTAATAGTTAGGATGGCGAACCATGCTTCTTGAATATTTCTCCACTATTCTTCTTTATTTCGTTGTTTTCAGGGTCAATTGATTTTTGAACTATCTGTCGCAAGCTTTTATTTGGATTGAAAATCGAAAATTGAGCTGGCCAGTTCATTACGTGGATGTTAAGGTCATCCAACCACTTTACATATTATTCGGTTCATTATCTGGCATAAATTAACACTTCGAAGACATTTATCACACAGCACATGGAAGTATGACGTCTCTAAAGGTCTTACCATAAACATATTGGTCTATAAGACATTTCTAATATATAATACAACCCTCAATCACAATAGTCTCTCCTCCATATTTAAATGTATTATGACTACAATTAAGAATTATTCGAACTGCGAGCCAATCGTTTCCCATCAAATCCAACCAATTTACACCACTGTCTCAACTGACCAGAAGACCAGCAATTTCTTTAAATTACCGAAACTTTAGATTTCATTTGGCGTTGGCGAACTACACTCGAATCTACAGATGTCTACTGGTATAGTAGACATTCTCCGGGGCTCCTACAAACAAGCTTTAGCTTCATAAGCCTCCTCTGGAGAGTACTGGGTGATACTGATTATTTCATGGATTATCATCCATGATCCCTAGTGGAAAGTTGTTTAATATAAGTATCAAGAACGACACTAGCTTTCCTGGGTGTCCTGTTGTTACACGTGGTTTCGCATCACTACGAACATTGGAAGCATGTCGTCGGTCTTCTAATAAAATATTTTTTATAAATTCTTTTAGAAAAAATATTTTCCTTTTCGGAAATGATATCTTCGACCCCTTTTTCTCTATAACCTTACAACGATTTCGCTAAAATAGGGTTTTAACGCAATTTTTGATGTTTTGCCTTTCTCAATAGAAAGGTATAGCAATTACTCTGAAAATCGACTTTTTAATCGAAGCCCGTGTCATATACCATTCGATTCGGTTCGTCGAGTACGGCAAATGTATGTGTATATGTGCGTCTGTGTGTGTATGTGACCAAAAATCTCATTCATTTTTCTACTTTCTCAGAGATGGCTGAACAGATTTTCACAAACTTAGTCGCAAATGAAAGGTACAACGTTCCCATCGGCCCGCCAGATGGCGCTTCGGAACAAATTGTGTTTTCCTCCTATTTCATTGCATGTCGCAGCAACGCGTTTTAGCTAATATAAATTTAAAATAAAAGTTAAGAATGAGACATATCTTTCGACCGCCTGTTTTTTAAAGAACGAGAATTATTTTAAAATTTTCGCATTCTGATACATTTCTAGCATTTTTTCCTGTAATTGCGTTCACTCGGTCTCGAATCCTGAAGCATCAACTTACGTGCCTGCAACATATCCCATACACCATATCATAGGTGTGGTTAGTTCGGGCCAAACTCATTGACTCTTGGGAAAACGCTTCTTTTTATGCCACTTTGATATACGACTTTCTCTATGCGAACGTGAGATAACTAACTCGGCTATCATAACCTACTTTTAATGATATTCGAAATGTGTTGTAATCAACTCATATATTATAACATCTTCCTTGTACTGATGAAAATGTACATATATATACATACAATAAACCAATTAATTTCAAATTTGTATAAATTCTTCGGGGTCTTTCGATCAATTACTCTTTTTAACGAAGCTATAAATATTCGCCAAAACACCCAGGAGAATGCCACATTATGTATAAATAAATTATAAACTTTTGCTGTGTTCCTACGAAACGCTCCTTTAACAAAATAAAATTGTTTAAAAAATTATCAAATTATATAAAAAACCAAAAGAATTTATGAATCAATCATATTAACTTTTTCAAATTTTACTTTAGGATACACTTTAGCTTCAACATGTTTCGAGTTCTGTGAATACTATTTACGCTTTTTATATTTTTTGTTCTGTTAACATAAGTACTTGCTTCAGTCTTGAAATAAATTAAGCTGTTCAACTTAAGCTGTTTATAAACAACACATAGAAAAACTTAAAATTTAACTATTACCTAAAAGTCTTGTACATATTTTCATAGTTCCTATGTATGGGACAATGCAACCATGCTGGTATGGGAACGAATTGAAGGCAACATCAACATATAACATATAACAATATCAACATATAACCCCCTTTTTAACAAAGTATCAATTTATTAATTTTTTGAACACTTAACAAAACTGACACTTTATTTTGGGGATTAAATTCAAGTCAGTACCAGCATTTCATTCGATATTAACCCCACCATGCTTTGCTTTACGATTCTTGGCGTACACTTGGATTAATTTGGCTATTACCGACACACACACATTTGTGTAGTTGTAATTGTGTCATATTACTGCACATATAATGATCCTTTTTATGCATTATATGACTTATTTTTCACTCAAATACGAGACTCGTAAAGGAGTCATCACAAAGCACTCGTTAAGATAAATTTTGTGCAATACGTATACATACGGTGTACTATTATACGATTCTTATAAAAATTGTGTGCTTATACGATTTTTGTTGGACATCCTTATACGACACATAGTTAATTGGTTCATTACTAGTGTCCGCCGTTAGATGACATCATCTTAATCATAACGTGGAGGTTAGTGGAGAAATGTCATTTTAGCACGAACAGTGGTCTAATTGGTATGTCAATAGGGTCAAATATCCTCGTGGGTAGAGATACTCCATGGGGAAAGTGAAACCACTCTGCTGGACATTACAAAAATACTTAATCCGCCAGTTGCACTATCGCCAACTAAAAAGCATCTGAATGTCAGAATCTTATGTCAAATTTACTTTGACAATCAAACTGACAATGATTAGAGATGTGAATTTACACTACTAACGTCTACCTTGAAGAGTTTTTGCCGTCTATTAGTCTGTCTAACAAGCGAATCAAATTTCTTAGTTGGACAGAGGGTGTAGCCTAAATCAGCGAATTACAACTGTAGTAGATCACCTATCTTGACTGATTATTGTTTAAAACGACAACAAACGTTTAACACTATCGCAAATAGAGATAAATGCTCGAGAAATGACAAAATTAGATATGAATGCCAAAATTTCCTAGAACCCCAAGTTCACCTATTCGGACAAAGGTTCCGTTAGATTTCTGAGATTTTTCACATTCCAAAAACTGCAAAATATGTATTATTTGCAGCATAGAATAGAAAAGTTGATGAAAATATGGTATTTAGAGACAAAATGTTCCAAAACCCCAATTTCTCGTATTTTTAAAGAACAGAAATATCTCAATTCAAACACTGAGGTTTTTTTCTGTGAAAGAGGTAAAAACTGTAACTTTCAGAGTGCTAATTAAACTGTTCTGGCATTTGATATATTTTCCGCATATTTTTCTATCGTGCCAATTACAAAAACTTCAAGACACGTGGGCGGGGATCTAAACTTGTCCAAATGATTTGAAATTTGGCATCTGGCGCTATAAATTTCTATCTTCGCTATTTCGATTATGGCACCTATTGTTACGAATGTCTGATGTTTCAACACACAACAACATATAGCTTGTCATACAAGAGCATTTAAGGATATTTTGTGTTATATTTACGTTTTAGATGTTCAGGAGCATCTATTTGACTAGATGCAGTGAGAAATTTTGGTTCACAAAGATACTTGAACTTTTTATATACCTTAAAATCATCGTAAAATTTCGATTTTCCTAATATTTTCGCTAGGTAGTTTTTCTGCTTGCTGACTCAGATGACGCCGTCTTAAAAACCAGACGCTTTTGTTGAAACAATATTTACGTTTTACGTTTGTATACACATCGGTAAAAAAAATCTACTAAGCGGTAATTTTTCTGTGTTCGGAATTTGATGTGAACTGCCTTAATTTTTCGCCATAAGACGTGGCCCCATTTCGTTTATTCATACTATTAAGCCCACAATCTGGGGGAACCTCAAACATTTTTGAGGAATCCAGTAACTCACTAATTTGACTCTAAAAACTAAACCTAATGACCTATTTTACTATAGGGGAGACCGGGGCTAGTTGGCAGTGTTTTCAGTTTTCATTTTTTACCGCTTTGATTTTGGTAGATCTTGCAAAATAGAACACGTTGCATGAAAGGGTAGACTGTTGGGAACATCTCTGAATGTTATGAAAATGTTTGATACGTTGTCTTCATTTCTAGAGACAAAAATATGTGACGCGGAAAAGCCGCCAACTTACCCCAGACCCGGGGTAAGTTGGCAGTATGTATGGGCTAAGTTGGCGGAATGCCATAAAATAAGCAATCAAATGGAAATTCTATTACATCAGTGGTCCTTATGGAATGTGCCGATTGTTTTTTCAATAAAGTTGTATTTTATTCGACACTTTTCATTATATTTCAGCCTCAATACCCCGTCATTTTTGACTTCGACGTGTACTTCATATTCGAAACCAAATTTTCGGAATTCTTCAGACAATTGGTCGAAATAATTCTCCCTGCATTGACGAGAGACACAAGAAAAAGTTTCTCATACTTTGGAGTGAATTCCTGAAATGAAAATATTTGATGACTATTTTTGCACTGTAAATAGTACCGCCCACTTACACCGTGTGCGTCACCGCCAGCTTACCCCAACCGCATATTTTATAAAAAAGGGTTTAAAAAATTACTTTTGTGTATGGATAGGTGTAATATCTATACGGATACTGAAAGCTCTTTTCACGCACTATCGAAAAATATAATCATTCGGGGAATAGATTTGAAACCACCTTAAATTGCACAAAATGATTAAAATTAAGAAAATTTACAAGGTATGCTCAAAGACACAATATCGCCCACAGCTTCTACAAAATAAAATAGTTTGCAACAAAAACACATTGGATAATGCGTTTCATATTACTTGACTTTCACAACGAGAAACAGCGCTTTATGTCTAATAGAAACGAAGAAAAGGGGATTCCGCCAACTTACCCCAACCGCCAACTAGCCCCGGCCTCCCCTATTGGTTTATTTCTCTGATTAAACACTTATACTGCTAGTCTTGAATTGAATAAGAAATAGTCTTGAGAGAGACCGTTGCAATTGAAAAAAATCCAGATAGTCATGGAGCTTGCAAGTTGTGTGAACTGTTTGGACTTAGCGTCTAACAGTCCCAAAGTTGGTGTCAGCTACTGACGAGAAGATTTTGAAGCATAGAAATGCAAATTTTCGAAATTATCAAGTATTATGATCGGATCGAACGGTTGTCTATCTGATAATCATTTTGTATACGCCTGTACTGGCTACGATCGCGAAACTGTCCTATAAAGATAGGAAATATCATAGAAATGGGATAAATATGTGATCGTGTAGTCGGTAAAAATACACACCAAAAATATGAATTTTATCGTTGTCGTAATATCAAACATGACACAATTTATCAAACTGTAATTCATGAAATGACAAAATATAACCGTGTTCCGTTTAATTCTACATGAAAGATGTACTTTTCATGTGCAGTGGTATAAAATGACACGTATCAACATTTAAGACAAACGCCATATGTAGAGTAAAATTACGTGATTTACGAAATTCAGTGTCGAGTAAAATTAAAATCGAACGTAAAACTGTGTCATTTTTAACTCGTATATGTCAGGGTCAGGAACGAAATTGTACACGATTTTTTCTAGGTGTGTAATCAAGTTGGTCCAGAATGTTAATTCAGCAGGAATATTAACTTTTTGCGAGAACTAAATAACTTAGCCTTATAAGATTATTGGACTTTCTAAAGCCCTGCTTTTCGCTCAAACAGAATCTAGGGTGGTTCTAATTGTAGCCAGAACTAATACTGAACTTTTTAAGGGTTCGAGATAAAATGGAATAAAAAAATGAAGGGTATGACAGCAAACTTTTCTAAAATTTGTCGTTCTACAACTTCACTGAAGGTAGTTTGGCTCTATCTAGATTGATCAAAAAATTTATTTTTTGATCTTGGTAAAATTAGAAGCACCCTTACTGTTGTTTTAACAAAAATAAGGGGCTTACGAACTACGAAAACTTTCCCAAAGACATGGTAAGGCTAAGTTGTTAAGTTTTAGTAAAAGCTTATAAATTCCTGCATAATTTACATTCTGGATCCCTGTGCAATGTCATGCAGTTTAAAAGTGACACTGATAAAATCGTATTCGAAATACGCATGTCTGTCGACACAAGAAATCGTGTTATTAAATTAACCTGTACTACTTATACGTATGTAGCTTAATATTAATTCCGTAAAATATCCCGGCTCATATTCAATCACTGGTCTAGCTGGGCCAAAATTGATCCATAATAATAGATGTAGTGCATAAAATTATTTAATAGGTTAGAGAAAGTGTTAAGTTTTTCTGCTTGTTAAATATCGCTCACTATCTTGCTACTTAATATTATTTGAAACGTGATTCTGGTTCCGGAGATACTTGTTTCCCAGTATTTTTCATGGATTCTTTGTATAGCCTTCCCATTTCATGGGATTATATGCGTTATTAATGGCTCATATAATCCTAAATGTGTATCCTACCTTCTCATTATGATATATACATCTTTGGATTTATTCAAAAAAGTTCACGTTTAATTCTACTATTTGTCACTTATTTATGAACAGGTATAGACTTAACAGATCGGGAGGGGTAGTTCAGGAATTATTGTCTGCTGAAATGGTTCCACCGAGACAAACATTGCAAAATTAACGAAATCGAAATGAAAGCTATAAAACCTTCACCCATTGCTATGGCTTCCTCCAAATTCTACCTTCTAAACGTTCCATTTTACAAAGCCAGAAGCTTAACCTAACAGAGCTGTTCATTCATGTTGTACCAACTTAGTTCTGTTCACATTTTAAATAAAATCGTCTTAAACGGTTCAAATTTCCGTAGGAATGAACATCGGTGCCTGGCAGAATTGGCAACGAGTGTCGAAACATTTAATCGATTTGTAACACCGACATTCGAACGCTGATACAGAAGGATCGACGGGTACTTTACATGAAAGGAAAGGTGCTTTGTGCAGTTGTAAAGCATTCTTAAGGATTCAAAATGACAGTCCGAATATGGAAATCGTTTTGCCAAGCCACCTCGAAGTACTTGCCGTCTTACACATGGGTCATACGTGTTTGGTATTGATTACACAAGTCCCATGGAAAGGTTCCCGTCCCGACTCTAGTGGATGCAGTAACCTGCAAGTCGAGCATGTGTGCTGCCCATCGATCATGCGAGACCTGTCGGGGTCGGATCCCTACGACCACGATGGCGTTCGTCGGTCGGACGGTTGGTTGGTTGGTTGGAAGTGTGCGATGTGTGAAAAGTGGCCAACAGAGAAAGGGATTCCGAGAAGTTTGCCGAGCGATCCATCCGACCGCAGGTTTGGCAAAGTATCTACAACAAGAATGTGGTCGGTAATTCTATACTTTCGCCCGGTGTTTTCTCTCCCTATTCTCGGCTGCGATTCACACTCACTCACACGCTTGGGTGGACTGCAAGTCATGTTGGGTGTGAAGTAGATCCCTTCCGACAGGTGAGCGAGAAGATTAAATTTTCGACGCAATTACTGTAATTAAATAAATAAATAAATATGCACGTATGGCGAAGAATGGACCGCTTCAACCGCCGTTTACTGGTCGTTTTAATGAACGGCGAGTGTAAGGACAAAACATTGTCGAACGCGCCATTTGTACGGCTTCCTTAATATAGTATAAACGATGATAACGAGACAAAACTTATCTCAATACGCATACGGGTGCATTGGTGCATGTGGCGAAAATATTGGTATTGCAGTTAAACTTGATGCGTTCTACCGGTTGAGATCGTTCTGTTTAACAGTTATGTGTCCATAAAAATAATGCATTTCACAGGTCGAAGGAGTACTGGGCTAGCCGTAAAATTGAAATTTTCATTATTATGACAATTTCAAATTGATTTGCAAATTTGTCGGTGTTTTTTCGACGGTATGTTTCAGTACTTGAAAACTATCTGTCAATTACTCTGGCATACTATAAATATTATGGTTAATATTCTGGAATCGCCTCTGAAGACTATTTCTTATCTTTACGGCATCCTCTGATAATTTGAATCCGGAACGGTCATTCACGGACCCATCGGACAAACCGGTCTCATAACGACAAGCGGCAGTTTTCAAAAACAATTTCTGGAATATTGACACCATTATTACTAGGAATATATTGAAAACTGCAAATGGTATCCAAGTACTAGAACATGCCTCCGGAAATCCGTTTTCTTATTCATTTTTACAGTCTAGTTATGGATTAGTTCTGATATTCAAAATATCTAAAAGTGTCCGAATTGCTTGTTAAATACCTTAGATATCAGAGTATTTCAGTTTTACGGGTACCGCGTCGGCCTATTACAGGGCAAATACGTTCAGGAGACTCACTGAATTGTTTATTTTACCGTCGTGCGGGACTACTTTGCACATTTTAGTTTTTCAATATTTTCTAACAGGCGCTTATTTTTTTAGTTGCATTATACTTTTGACATTTGTGGAGTCATGTCTTCTAACCATGTTGTATATGTATTTTGCCATTTTTCTTTACACTGTTTACCACAAACAAACAAAACACTTCAAGGGTCGATAAAAGTGGGTGCTCGTAAAATGTGACTGCTCGACAAAACAGAAAATCTTAAGTGTACTGAGACAACATACTGATTTTCCGAAAGAAGACGAAAAATGATGAAAAATTGCGTTTTTCGTTTGTTTCTAGTATGTCAGGATCGGTTTTTTATGCATTTGAAGATTTTTGTGTCTTAAAAAAGTTGTTTTTAATATCATTATCAACAACTTTACCGAAAATACCAAACCTCTAAATGATGATTTAAGGTTATTCTCCATAATTATTTCCAAGAGGATTAATCACCAAATTTTTTTTTCAAGAAATGCTCTGTATTGTATAATTTCTTCGAAGACATTGAACCTCCAAAGTTGGTGGTTGCCAAATAATGTGATCTTTGCCGTGAAAAAACTGGTTTCGATTCTTTATTTCAGAATTCTTGACATAAAAAGTGCATTACTTGAGAACGTGGCCTTGTGTACTAATTACGTCATCAATTTAGCACTCAAATGTACGTCATAAATAGCCCCTTATTTCACATTTTTGATTTTGCGAAATTTTCAATCCCACTGTGTGGCTATTTTTATAATTGATTAAACAAAAAAAAAAATTTAAAGGGTCTTATAAACCTATTCTGACCTTTTTTCTCTCCGAAAAACTATATGCAGTCTCAACCCATTCAAGCTTTTTTGACGAATAACGTTATAAATGTTAAATTAAAATAAATCCCTCGTTTTAGAAAATGCGATAAATGGATGATGTTTTATTGTTGAAAAAGCCTCTGATATCAATGTGAATTAAAGATTTTTCAATAAAAATGAATAAAATTGACTAATTTTTATATTATATCTAATTCAAGAAGTGTGCACTGTAGCCCCCAGCTAGTCGACATATAATATTTTTAAACGCTATATGAACAACTTTTCTAGGTGTGAACGAATTCCGCTCATATTTGGCATAAATAATACATACACGATAACGATAAATCTGTGCTGATACGATACAAATCCATTAATTATTAAAAGAGTTGTAATTCGATAAAATAGAAAAATTGATAAAAAGTGCGCAAAGATACCCTGCACGACGGCATCCAGGGCCGGCGCATACCGTGGGTAGTATGGGTAGTACTACCCACTCGAAAATAACCGAGAGGGGAAATACCCACTTGAAAGTCTGGAACAAACTGAAACCTAAAATCAACCGCATATTTGTCTTGCGCACAAAATGCATGCGTCTGATATGCTCGATGCACAATAATTTCATTTTTTGGTAAAATAATTAGGATTTATCGTATTATGGTAAAATAATTAGCAATTTTTTTCAGACTAAAGGATGCAGTTAGAAATATTTTCAAAGAATATATTTACACTTTGTTATTTTTTTTAGCACGAACTGTTATATGATTAACAATTGAGCGACCGAAAATAAAAGTTGCTTCGCAAAACCCGTTTCAAACATATTAAAATATAAAAATCGGAAATAAACTTCAAGCATAAAAATCGGACAGAAATCCTTCAGCATAAGAATAGCTTAAAAAGTTTTCACCCATAAAACTCGACAAGGATAAACCTCCAGTATAAAAATCGTTTAAAAATAAATAAATCGCTCGTAGGAGCATTCGTATATCTTGATGTTCAAGATTAAAAATCGGCTAACAAAAACTACTTTGTAAGAATCGGATATATTTCTTTCCTGTTTTTTTACTGAAGGTTTTTTTTATCCGACTCTTACAAAGAAATGTCCCAGTCCGATTTTTATGCTTGAATTTTCTATCTGGTTTTTATATTCTAATATATTTTAAACGGGTTTTACGAAGCATGTTATGTCTTTGCGACTTTTATTTTCGGTCGCTCAATTGAAATAGGGAGAAACACTATTAGGCATTAACGGAGATCTGGCGCTAGGGCACTAGGCGCACGACCAGGCAACATTTTTAATGTTGCGATAATCGTCACCATAAGTGCAGAGACCGCTCTCCACAACCCCACTACACCGGAATGCTCAATGCTCATCCAACGTATAATGACTGGACATGACCCGAGATATCATCCGAATGAAGTCACGTGCCTCTTTCATCCCCTTGGACCAAAGCTTGTTTGTGCCTTTGGGATTCCTGAACTTCCATTGTATCGCGAAATTTGCCAATTTTCGAGCCTCCTCTGACAAAAAATTCTGAAAAACTCGTTGAAGCTACGCGATCTTTCTTTAATATCACCTTCTAATGCCTAACTTTACGTCTTTTCTCATTACCATTCTAAACTAAACCCTTCTCATTACCCGGAATGGAGCCATTCAAAAGAATTCAAACTAAGGCAATCTGATATGATTCTTCAGATAAAGGAACTAAGAAACTCTCATGTGCCCAGAAAATACGAGGAGTGCTTTCCATGCTCCATCAAATAAAGAGCATCTTCGGAACTGCAACGATGTGGGTATGATCGTTGATGGGTAAAGATAATAATATAAATATCAGTTTTGTGGGGAGAATGTATGCAGCACAGCCTTTTCTATGATCACCCCCTTCACTACTTTCATACTAATTAGCATAGAAGCTATGCATAGCTGTCATCAGCTAACCAACGCTACAGTGATATGCGTACTACATTTAAAAAGTTCTTATAGAACCTTTTCGCGTACAATTCTGCAGAAGTGTGATGTATAGGGGAACAATGTCTGCTTTTGATTCGGACTTGACAACCGACAATTCAACCCGGCTCTGACGAATAATGTTAAAATTGTGGAAGATATACGTCGGAAGTTAACCAAATACTTCGTATTAAACCAAGGAAAAGACACTTGGGGTTGTTGATGTCCCATGAGGAAATTTCTCTTAGTTTCCAAGATTTCCGAGACGAGGAGCCACTTACTTCTTACTTCTTACAATGATTTTCTTTTTTCGATAATTTATAGGCACATTAGAACATGTTACCTCAATGGGATTGTCAATCTCGCTCTTTAGTGGACAAGGGAGCGAAGAAATAAGTCGTGGTTTCTACGTTTTTACATTAAGTAGCTGTATGGACCAATTGTTCGCAATGGCGGCATGTTCTGAGGCACAAAAAGGCGAACAGGTAGACGAGCCTTGTCCACAAGAACAAAGTTTGGAAGAGTAGAATTTTCACTGACTGAAGCAAAGGGCTCTGGAAGGAGCCAACCTCATATTTCGCAATTAAGGCGTCTGTCGGAGACTACACCATCAATCTCTACTTCCCAGGCGGGTACGTAGACTAGATACTTCTTCGTACACGGCGGCCGAGTGTCGTTTAAGTAGTTTACGCGATATATCGATGATGTTAAGATGTTAAGGTTATATTCGGTTCGGAAGTAGACCTTCCAGGGGCCTGTTGTATTAGATGAATATAATTTATATCGAAAAGGAGATTTATCCACATTATTTTGCCATCGGATAAATATTCAAATCGAGCTCCATTGAGCCAGACTGTTATCGGAGATACCTTCCTATTAGTCAATACTATCATGCGGGCTTCAGTACCCGCGGAAAGAAGGTTTTATCAGAGAAAATTAATGCAACGAAATTAATAAAGTAATTGGTACCGAGATGAGGTACATTTGTAGTACAGTCAACTCTCTCTATGTCGATATTCTCTATCTCGATATTTTCTCTATCTCGATATCTCCCTATCTCGATGTACCTAGCTTTATATTTGCCTGCATTATTCTCTCTCTATGTCGATGTGTTTTTTTTTTCTTTCAGGACATCACAAAGCATATACATAATGAAATGAATATTGGCGATCAGAACGCTAAATCCTACATCAATATTCTGCATGTAGGGGCAGTAAAGACATGATTTGGGGTAAAGTGGATATTTAATATGTATTCCTACGAGACTTTGTAAAACAAATTCATCTTAATCTGCATATATCGAGGTTTTCTAGAAATTATACATTTTTGGGTTCAAAATTTTGAGTTTAACGTGCTATAAAATATTTAAAATGCAACCATCTGTAGTACGGAAATCATACTTTCGTGGAAAAGCAATTTGTATAACATGTAGGGCAGAATGATAAACCGAAAATAAGGGATTCCAAACAGCAAACCTGATGTTTTGCACTGCGCGTGCACTTTACCTCGTCGTCTACTACCCTACTCCCCCCAATACAAGCATCTATCTTCATTTCCCGGTATACATTATGATGTCCTGAAGGAAAAGAAAATCATTGTGTTCTATATGTCGATCTCTTCCTATGTCGATGGTCTCTTCAATATCGACATTGAGAGAGTTAACTGTATCAGTAATCAACAAACCAATTTTCGCTGAGCCGTTGGTCACACAGCCCGTTAACAAAGAGTATTCCCAAATATCCACCAGGTATTACCCGGAAATTTTCACTTTTACTTACATACACCATGTCTGAACATTCGTCACTACGAATAGAAATCACTCCGAATCTTACTACCCACTCGGGAAAAAAGTGTTTCGCCGGCCCTGATTTATCAGCACCCGATTTAATCAGCCCTCGATTTTAGCTACCCCCGATTTTATCAGCTTTTTGATCCAATTTTATCAGCTTTATATGAAAATTGATAGTTGGTAGTTTGATGAGCTCTAGCAGACAAACCAAATTGAATTCGAGCAAATCCTTTCTTGAGTATATTTTTCTTATCTTAGAGATACGAAATATGCATTTTTTAAATTTTGCGCTGTCAGACCCCCTTAAGGGAAGTTTAAGCTAAATAAGCTGGAAAGGTTATGAGGCTATATCTAGTGACTAAAGAAGAATGTTTTAAGAACTTCGGTTTCTTAAAAAGAAAGAAAATTATATGTCCCGGTTTTATCATTCTTTCTTCCGACATTCGTACCATATGACCAGTACATTGTAGTTTAACCTATTTTATCTGTTTAACAATATCCGCAGTTTTATATTCTTGGTACATTTCATGATTCACTACATTTTGGCATATCCCGCCGAGTATTGTCCGCAACACTTTACGCTCGAAGACTCCGAATGCTCCCCTATCTCCCTCCTTCAACGTCCACGCCTTATATACGTATCTTATATAAGGCGAATGTTGTTGACGTTTGCAGGATGCGGGACCTAAGTTGGTTACGTACACCGTAACTACAATAAGCCTTTTTACCTCACGGGTAACATCGTTGTCGCAAGTCACAAGTGAACCAAGATAAACGAATTCTTCGACCACTTCAAACTCGTCACCATCAAACACTACCTCGGAAACAACATCACTAGACCTGCCTCTCTCTTTACCTGCGACCTTGTACTTTGTCTTGGCTGAGTTGATAATTAAGTCTATTCTCGCTGTTTCCCTCTTAAAAGGCACGAAGTCATCTTCCACTGCTCTACGACAGATTCCAATGACATCAATGTCATCCGCAAAACCAAGGAGCATATGCGACCTTGTGATGATAGTTCCATTCCTTTGCACTCCAGATTAATTTGATAACCTACCGCTTCGGTGGCATCGCTGAGCTGTACCTATCACTTCTCGCGCCATTATAGTCACAGCTTCGTGGACAGCCTCCCACATGCTGTTGACACTGCCAGTTACGTTGGTCTCATCTATCAGCTCATTCAGCTTCTGGCGATACTCAGTTGCTACACCTTTAGCCGAAAGACGTTGGATATTGAATGGCATCGTTCTGTTGTTTCTTGGACTCGTGACGCTGGATAGTCGTGCACGAATATTTGCTAATACGAGATAATGATCCGAGTCGATATTTGGGCCTCTGAAGGTCCTCACATCAATGACGTCGGAGAAATGCCGTCCATATACCAGTACGTGGTCTATTTGGGAAGAGTACTGCCACTTGGGTGTCACCGAATAACTTGCTTCATCTGCTTCCCGATCACTATACGTACTGGAAGGATTTCGTCGTTTGTAGCCCCAAATTGTGATTACACAACAAACAGCGGGTTGCTGAATCACTGGTTTTTACCGTGGGTATGAACCGTACCTGTAAATTTCCTTTCGTTTCATAGAGTACTCGATTCGAATTACGAGACATAGGTACGGGCAAGCCGTCCTTATTAGAATAAATACATAATGGACAAAAAATTAAATTGGACAAATCCTTCTAATATCTTAATTTACCTTTTCGCTTGTTAATGACCAATTCTGTGCCTTTGCCAGTGATCACTAATATTGAAAGCAAATATTCCATAAATTTTTTGAAATATGCAAACTCGAAATTTTCGAAAAAATAAAAGAAAATCGGTCCTTCTGCCCCTAAGCGAAAGCCACACTAAAAAGGATCAGGAAATATTTTCGTTTGTTGTACAAAAGACGGTTCTTTCGTCTGCATCGCAAAATTGATAAAAGAGGTTGCCGTGTTTCAAACGTTCTCATTTGACGAATTGTTCGAATGTTGCATTATCATATGGAAATTGAATGAATATAATATAACTATCTGCGTATGGCCGGTGCAGTTAAAACACCTCGTTTTATGCGAATGAACGCTCATCCACCATTTGAAAAAATAAATCGCCGCGATTCAAAGAAAAAAATAAACTGAAGACTATAAAATAAATGATTGACGGAGTTTTTGATTCACTATGAACTTGCAGTAGGCAGCTGAACAGAAACACATCAGACAGCGATTAATTCAAGTAGGTAGGTAGCAATGTTGACTCGATGAAACCGATGCGATCCCATTCATCACCAGTCAGCCGGAACGCATAGTAATTTGAGGTAGCATCTTCGGATCAAATCGTTCCCTGGCTGTCACATCGCTTGATTCCATTCGTTGCCGTCGGGTAGTCATGAAACATTCATTCGATCAATTAACAGAGTGTCAACAGCACGGGCGTCACCGGTCTGGTCTGTATTCGAAGTGCACCAAAGGATGCACTCGCCAAGGATACTAAATCTAGGCCAGGTCTGGCAAGGAACGATGCAGCATAAACGCTTCGTAAAAGAGTTTTAGTTGACTCACAGCATACACGTTCGTAGCTGCCGTATTTCAAACATATGTAGGTTCCGGTTGTGTTGCGCCATTTTTGTACTTGTTCATGGAGAACCTCTTGGGTAATGCTTATGACAATGTACTTTAGTATGGTCCGTAGATGTGTGGCACTGAGATTTTTGTACGCTGACAATAGATGGAACCTGATAAAAATTGAGTCACTCTAAAACACACGTAGAATTTCATACAGCCCGTTGTCAATGGAACTGTACGTGTCAACGTCAGTCTACATAGCGATTTAGAAACTCATTAAGTTCGGTTAGGTTATTTCATACGCGTTATCGACAGGCCTCAAACTACAGCCGTTTGTATTGAATATGTGGGGCAGCTATAGCGGGGGGAGCACTGGCGCAATTTCTATCGATGCTTACTTTTAGGTAATGATTCTTCCAGTAGATTTAATCGAATCGCAAATCCATCTAGTAGTCACATTACACATTTTTGCTCTTTATTTTATCAGCATATTAATGGTAGTGTTTAGTATTTAGCATTTAGTATTCGGTATTCGGTATTCGATATCCGGTATTCGGTATTCGGTATTCGGTATTCGGTATTCGGTATTTGGTATTCGGTATTCGGTATTTTGTATTTGGTATTTGGTATTCGGTATTTGGTATTCGGTATTCGGTATTCGGTATTCGGTATTCGGTATTCGGTATTCGGTATTCGGTATTTGGTATTCGGTATTTGGTATTTGGTAATCGGTATTCAGTATTCGGTATTCGGTATTCGGTATTCGGTATTCGGTATTCGGTATTCGGTATTCGGTATTCGGTATTCGGTATTCGGTATTCGGTTTAGTATTGAGTATTTAATATTCTTTTGAATATTTCCTTTCATTGTAAATTGTTTCTCGTCAGCCGAATGCAACCGTAAACCGAACAGGATTTTCAATGCATATCGATGAACAGCGAAGCTCGCATATTCCTTTCCGCGTAGCTTTCTGCACTTTTCACTCGTCCATTTTTCCACCATCGATGGCAGCTTGTTCGACAAAATCAGTATTAAAACAAACAAGGACCTGGTGGAACATTTCAACGGGTGCATGCAGGTACACATTCTCGAGAGCGTGTCGATTGTTGTTTTACCACTTGGCTTGATTTTACACCCTGTCTGCATTCACCATCGAGGTTTGTATTTTTTTTGCTTTCGTCATCATCACCATCGCCATATCACTCGGTGGTATCCGGTAGTCATGTTTCTTGATCCCTTTTTTGTCGCAGCCTGCATGGGATATTGCCCTGGGTAATTCTAGACTACGCTACGAGCCGGGGCATATCATCGTGTATGCTGAAAGGGAACACAAAATAAAAAAGAAAAAAAAATCCTTTCGAGACAGGACGGAGTCCTTCGTGATGACCTCTCACGCAACTGAGCCAAGGTGGGAACCATGCAATCGGATGGTTTGTGTACTTTGCTAATTGCCCATTCACGAATCTTTTTTTCTGTTCGGTTCGAGGCACAGCAGATTGTGTTGGGCTCTTCATTGATGCTGAAGCTGACTTAATCTATGGGGCAATGAGACAAGGAATGGGTTAACTAATGTATTTGTAGTGTCGACCATAATTTTGAGTAGTGTTCAATAAATGAAAGAATAAGATTTGAAAATGTGGTCCTGATCGCTCGACAACTATGTCAATAATTTCAGTTTGGATCTGTTTCACCTAGTGGTAAGATTACGTGGAATTTAAGTTCAATTTAATTTAATTTTAAATTTAAATCTTTATCGTATCATAATATCACTTGGCAACAGAGTATAAACCAATATAGTGGTTTTAAAAATGTCGCAGAACAGATAAACTTTTGGCTTTAAGTACTCCAAACCAGCCATGTGATTCATGAATTTCGAATACCCATATTGTGCGAGATTTACACAGACTGTTTTTCTCGTAGGTCGTTGGGACTTTTTATAATTGGTCAAAGCTATGAGAGACTTTCTTTGAGCACTAACCTTTTAAACCTGGCTTCTTTTATTTGAGAATAATTTTGAGAGTTGGTTAGGGTAAATCCGAGGAAAATACAAAGTGTCACTAAACCATTCATAGATAGAAATTTTCAGATCAGAGAGAAATTTTATATCAGTCGTCGCTACTTATTAAAGCATAAGAGTCCTATATTGGT
Organism: Topomyia yanbarensis; assembly: GCF_030247195.1. Lineage (NCBI taxonomy): Eukaryota > Metazoa > Arthropoda > Insecta > Diptera > Culicidae > Topomyia > Topomyia yanbarensis. Next base: position 313,157,779 of record NC_080672.1, on the reverse strand, counting down.
AAACAGCAATCCGAGAAATACGCTGTTCAACATTTATATTTTCATTGAGCTCTATGGGTGAGACAACCATGTTTTGGTATTCTCTTGACTTTTTCTGAGCTGCAAGACTTGTTTGTGGGTCAAAGGTGGTTCAGAATACAATCCAACAAACAACTAATTTTTAAGAAGAGTCCATGTGGGAATATTATGCTTTAATGAGCAGGATGGGATATTATAACTTTCATTTGGAACAAGGCTTACTCAAATTAGTCTAGCTATGTCTGAAAACAGGAGTCAGAATATATGCACTAGAATGGCACGTTCTCCTTGTTAGCCGGTTATTTGTGTCGTGCCAGTTCGTCCCTTCATTTTTCTAATGGGAAGCAGGCACGTAGCCAGAGGGGGGCTAGGGGGCTAAGCCCCTTCCGAAACTTTTCTGAAAAAATAATTTCTTTACGAAATTTCGACTAATCCTACCCACCTTATAATACACTTTCATCTAGTGCATACTCAAGAACTGGTTCGAACATCGTATTGTGAAAATGTCGTGAAAGATATAATATAGAAAACTTAGCGATAAAATTTCCTAAACCAATTGCAGCCCGCTATTGATTGCTACGATAATAAACAACAGATAATTACTTATACAGGTATTCAATAAGAGTTAAGCGGTTTGCGAATCTAGTTATGAGAGCCTATGTTAGTAAGAATTGGTCGGTGTTAAGTCAGACCGGATTAGGTCGCAAAACATAAAAAAATTAGATAACGATAGCACTGGATAAAGATTTTTTTCAGCTACATTCGACTTTTGCCAGAATTGAAATATGTAACAATTAGCAAAAGTTATTGCAAAAATATATTTTTAGTTATAGTACAAAGGATGCTGCCTACTGGATTCAAACTTTAAACTCGTTTTTCTCCAAATCAATAAATTGTCACTTAGTCCGGTCTGACTTAACACCGACCACTTGAGCACGTATACACTAGTAGTATTGGACAAAATTTTTAAGGGGTTCTCATTCAAAATTTCCAAAAATTGATTTTTTTCTTTGCATTTTTGAAAAGTATAAGTGTCTACTATATTGCGTTAAACGGGTTTTTCGATTCACGTATCAAAAAAGTTCCTACGGGCCATTGTTTGAAGCGGCGTCCTGGCCGTCATGGGAAACTCTCGGCCCGAGACGCGCGCCTCAGGTAGAAACCTTTTTATGGCATTATGCACGTTCCCAGAAAGCTTTGTGTTGCACTGTACGTATGTAAACAGGTCTCGTGAACGAATTTCACTGCTTGATCCGTAGAGGCATCGCAAACTAATTAAAAAACCACAGAAAATCGTGAAAAACGAAAAATGTTGGTGAATATTGTTGAAGTCACATTTTAGTCCGCCATATTGGAATCGCCACTTTTATTTATTATGTTGATTCATATAAACTTTAACTATTGTTTTCAAATCACAAAACCTTTTTTCTCGCTTTTGGATGAAATACCATTGATTTTTTTAGTGGTAGTGCGCCATATTGGATAGGCTACTTTGAATTTTGAGAAACTTAAAAACCCATAATTCTATGTAATATTGACATTCTACCATTTCATCGAAAGTGTTCTCAAAACTTTAAACGCGTTTATCTCAAAACACGATTTTTCAAAACTGCGTGCAATATCATTGGGAAATGGTTCAATTCAAAAACTTTTGACTTGTCGAAAGAACCCCTGTTTCATTCGAGGAAACCTATAAAATCTATCAATTCTTTGTATTCACTATTTTTAATGAAGCCTTTAAGTGGAAAAAAGGACTAAAAAATCGATCTCAGAGTTTGAGATCGCACTATTACGTCAGATTTGAAGATTTTAACCCGTACTTAGGTCGTTCCTCAACTAAATTGAGTTTACTTGAAAACCTCCCTTTAAAATAAGCTACGTGATTCAGTCGTCTCTTTTGGTCAGATGCCGATCACATATAAGTTCAATGGTCACATTAATTTGTATCAATTTTTGCTTCCATCATTGTTCTTAGATGATTTTATCATAAAGAACTCAATGTTACTATCAGTAGCAACATTTTAGTCTCTTTACATGACTGTATATACACACAGGCGCAATGTATGATGAAACAGTAGAGACATCAAAACGTAATCTGCGTACGGTACCCCCAAATAAACAGCCGGCAGGAAGCTAATATCAAAGACAGTTTGTGATCCGTAAGTTGAGACAAGAAAGAACATCTGAACACGAACACCATCACAGCGTTAACGATAACGATAACGACATGGAGAGTGATTTGGATGACCGCCAAGATACAGTAGGCGAAGAAGCCCTTGTTCCTCCCAGATGAAAAAAGATATTCACAGCAAATAGCAAATTGCGTGTGCGTGATCTGTCGGATTTCCACTTTTTGTTTTAAGTTTTACGCATTGTAAATATATGATAGATCCACGGCTTCGTTAACCTAGCACATTGAGTCGTGTTGCGAGTGATTAAGTCTTTAAGTTGCTCGCAAATACATAGGCTTAGACAGCAACGATGTTTCGAAATATCATTAGATTTTCTGGTGCTGTGTGCTCGGTCATCTCAAATCATAAACACTATTAAAATTACATATTGTATTCTTAGCCCCTCCCGAAACAAAATCCTGGCTACGGACCTTATGGAAAGGAAAAGTGTGGCGCACAGAGGAGTAATTTTCAATATCCTTTCGACTACTAGTAATTTAGAGGTGATCTTTGTGAATACATTTGTTTTTCCAGTTGCATAAATATATCATCAGCGGAACAGGGAGAAGAAAAGCGACGTGTCTGCGCATATTCATAGAAATACATTTTCCCAATTATGTATAGTATTTGGTCCTTAAGGATTTCGATGTACCTCGGATTTGTAAAAAATGCAACAAGTTCAAATCGCTTGGAATTTGTGGATCGGACAAGATCGAAAGAGTTTGAATGTTTTTTGAATAGCTAGGAATCTTGTTTTGTAATATTGCTCACGCAACTTTGCTGGATCTCGCCGTATATGGTAGCTTTTTATTATTCAAATTTGGAACAAAATGTTAAAAAAAGGTATTTAAAGTTGATGCAATACACATCAACACTACTATTTCCAGTTAGTTTCAAACTGAGGTAATAATCCTAATTTTACCATATTGTGCAGTATGTTTTAGGTAAGCTTGGATGCTTCTCTCAGGAAGAAAATATGAACCATATTGATAAAGCCTGTAGCTCTTTAGGGATCATCGTTAAATGACGTAGCATTATGTAGGGGATGGGGGAATTTTTTATTTTGTGATGATGTGTGACGACAGGGGGGTAAGGGGTCATGTCATGCTACGTAGCATTACCCGTTTCATCTAACTGACATCGTTTTGCCTTTCTCATATAGAAAGGTTATGCAATCACTCTGAAAAACGTCAACCTAATCCCGGCCCGGAGGGCCGAGTATCATATCCCATTCGACTCAGTTCGTCGAGATCGGAAAAAGTCTGTATGTGTGTGTGTATGTGTGTATGTATGTGTGTATGTGTGTGTGTATGTGTGTGTATGTGTGTGTGTATGTATGTGCGTATGTGTCAAATAATGTCACTCATTTTTCTCAGAGATGGCTGGACCAATTTACCCAAACTTAGTCTCAAATGAAAGGTGCAACCTTGCCATCGGCTGCTATTGAATTTTGGATCGATCGGAATTCTTGTTCCGGAATTACGGGTTTAAGAGTGCGGCCACACAGAAATTTCTCATATAAACTATAGGAAAAATTAAAAATAGAGTTTTTATTTTTGATGCTAAATGTCTTCAAGGTGCATGAAACGTCGAGCTTTGATGCAAACTCGAAAAAAAATTTGACGACTATTCACTTTTTTTGGATTTTGGCACATCTTTGCCTTTCTCATATAGAAAGGTTATGCAATCACTCTGAAAAACGTCAACCTAATCCCGGCCAATATTTTTTTTTGACTCGCGTAAGGTTTCTGGATTTTAACAGGGGCGTAGTTGATGGTTTAAGGAGAGGGGTTACACCCCTCCCCCCCTCTACCGTTCACTCCCCTCTCTTAAAAATCTCCTTAAATCACCCCTCAGCCCTCATACCCCTCCCCATCAACCCCATCATCTTTAAACCATCACTATATCACAAAGCAAACCAATTTAAGCTGGGGAGTCGATCGTTCATGGAACTTTCGCCCACCTCACATACCCACCCCCGCATGACAAAATGAGTTAGCAAGCAGATAACATTGATCTAATACTGATTAGGCTAATGAAGTACGATATTTTTTTGTTTCAAGTGTTTCACCGTCGACACGTAGCTCATCAAGTTCGTGGCTGGCAAGCTATTGTGTATAAATGCAAAGTGTACTAAGAATGTAATGGACATTTCCACAACTATGTTGAACATAAAAAGCCTCCGTGCTATAGTTTAGAGAAATGAGAAAGGCACAATTGCACCGCTAGGTGGATTAAAACAGGTTTTTTTTTTTTTTTTAATTTTTTACGGGGGGAGTGAGGTTTACCGTCAAGCTACGTAATTACCACGGGGGTATTTAGGGGTTTGTGACGAAATGCTACAATGGGGGAGGGGATGTTAAAAATCACTCAAAAAATGCTACGTCATTTATGGATGATCCCTTTACAATGCTGGGTTAGGAACAATTGCAATACCTTGAGTTTTGGATCCCGTAGGTTCAGTCAGTGCCTCGACTAGAAAACTATAATTGTGTTTGGAAATATGCAATTGTGCTTGTAATTATGCAACATTTTCTGACTCGCTTCTGGAAAAAAAAGTTTTTGTTTGACATATACGCCAATGGTTGGCATGTTCGGATGCAGCCCAAGAATGTGTGTGTTAATTAACAGTGGCAAAACTAGTTCTCGACGAACGAAGTCAGTCGCAGCGCTCTTTGTAGCCAATTCGTACGCCAATTCTTTACAATAATATCGGAAGACTCTTTGATGTATGGTAATGAATCCGTAATGTTCGCGAGACTTATACGGAGCAAAATTTTCAATCGTCCATTAGATCGATTCAGTTGTCACTATTCTTCGAGCAAATGCCCAAAACTCAGAACTACATGAACAGAACAGGGGCAATATCTCAGAAATCGAACGTGATTTTTGCGACCTTTGTCAGAATACGAGAAGTTGGGGTTCTAGCGCATTTTGTTATTCATATTAAATTTAACCATTTTCAGGTGCAGATATCTCTATAATTCTTCAATTAATTTTTCTTAAAAGTACCTTGTTGAACGTGGAGAATTCTCAGGAGCAAACTGGAAATAGAATGCCGGTAAAATTCAGTTGCCGGTAAAATTCAGAAACATCAGATTTAGTTTCATGAACCGAACACAACTGTAATGTTCCGTTCGAATCGGCGATGGTCGTATTTTGCCGTCGGCCAATTTCTCAGGGAATCCCCCATATTAGTTACGTTTCACAGTGAAGCTCGCGAAATGATTCACAAAATCATTGAATATTATCCATGGATTCATGAACTTGTTTTTGATTTGAAAGTATATTATTCGCGATCTGTCTTCGTACATGGTCGTGAAATTTTCACGTGAATTATTTCGTGCAATTTGAAATATTATTTATGAATTTATTTTGTTTCATGAACTCTTTCATGGCATACACCTAGGTTTTTTACGCGAGGGATACAGGCCGCGTAAATAACAAAAACCGCGTGAATGAAAACCGCATAAATTTAAAAATCCGCGTAAATGAAAACCGCGTAAATTTTAAAATTTGCGTAAGTAAATTTAAGAATCCGATTTAAATTCAAAAATCCGCGTAAATGAAAACCGTGTGAATTCAAAAATCCGCGTAAAAAAATCTCGTCAAAAACCGCATAAAAACCTGAGTGTATAACATAGTCGTGTATAGCTGCTAGTTATCAGTCATAGATACGACCAGTAGATATAAGGAAACTAATAGAACGTCGAACATCGTTATTCATTCGATAGGGTTCAGTGTGATGTCCAAGAAGAAAACGAAAACTGCTCTGTGCGTCAAAAATGTGTTACAGAGATACAAACAATGTTTGTGAAATAGTTCACACGACTATAAGATACAGCCGATCGGTTATACTTTCATATTGTCACGTTACTCTGCGTAAAAATCTGATAGTAAACGTTAGAATAACATACCACGATGACGCAAAGGGAAATTACGATAATCGTGACAAAGCTCCTGAATTCATGAATATGAAACACATAACTCTGTCGGATACATCCGATAGTAAATTCATGAATAAAATTTAACGACCTACTTTAACATAAAATTACGAAAATGATGACAAAATTTCTGAAATTCAGAACTTGAATCACATTATTTCGTCCGAAAAATCCAACAGTGAATTTATGAATGAAGTGTCACGATTAAACCCGAAATTTCGAGAACCGTTTCTCAAGTCCTGAAATCTTGAACGCGTATCACATTACTCAAAAAAATTCGATAGTAAACTCTTGAATACGATATCGCGATGATGTAAAAATCAGTGTATCCCAAAATTATGTATTATTGTTATAAACAAACTAAACATATTCCGGATTCAACCACAGTAGTCCTACCAAACATTTAAGTGAAACTACATATTTTGAGAGCTTGGCCATGATTTTCGTAAATGGCTCATTTTACGAAATCATGATTCTTTCGAGAATTTATTAATAATGTTTTCCCGTGTTTCCTCGTTATTAGAGGTGTGCGCCGCGCCGTCGATTGCATGTAAAAATAGTAAGCACATCGGCGTGACGCTGGCGCGCCGCCGATTTTTACCTGAAATCGGCGGCACGGCGCACACCTCTACTCGTTATTACTTATACATAGTATAGCAAACAAGATATGGGATCAATCATCCTCGTAATAAAATTAGTAGCTCTCCATAGATGTTTGAATGATTCCGAATAGCCTTAATTCGACCCTGCCATGAATACGCAAATTCAACCACCTGTTTCGCTTTCAATACGAACGTGATGCATTTGGTTGTCCCGTTTCCTTGAACTGATCAGTATTTCTACCCGGTCTTTTTCTTCCGATTATAGCGGCTTTAACCTCGCTTTGAATTAGAATAATCTAATCCTATGTGCGGGAGTTGTGAATCAAACTAACCAGTACCAGGCGAGTATCTCGCCATCCCACCTCCTGAACCCGGTCGCGTCAGGTGTCTGAAGCCGTATTTGAAGGACCTTTACTTACAGCCGTATCTGCGGAATCTAGACACTCCGCGGAATCTGACACAGAGGGTAAAACCCCTACTGCATATCAGATGAATTTGAGCCACCGGCATAAAAGCTATTTTAGGGATACACATAATTTTAGACTTGTTCAGAATATCATTCCAGGTAACATGACCAAACCATTTCATTACATTTTCCGGCGGATAGCAGACATCCCTCATGCGCAATATCTTGAAAAGATGCAGATTTCAGAATCAGAACGAAGATTGCACTGTGCATAATATCGCGCGAGTGTGCACAAAAAAGCATGGAAATTCGCGCGCGGGAGTGCCGATGCGACGCGACGTTTCGCCGGCGGGGCAGTTTGTACAGTGAGAAAAAAAATCATAGCTAGCAGCCACCACAAAGTGTTGCATAGATAAAGAGAGTGGAAAATTAAAATTAAAACTGTCGGCTTTGATGTAAATAGAGTTGAATGTAGCTTGGCGCTTGAGTCCGTCCTGGTGGAAATGTAATGACGTCGGGACAAGTCGATAACATAGTGCACTGTTTTTGCCACAAAGTACAGTCTAGCTGCATTCAGTGGATTTTTTTCCTTAGTACTCTCGGGATAAAGATATATTCAGCAGACGACTGGACTGTTTTTATGTGAGTAGAAGCAGAGGAAGCAATGACTGGGCTGCTGTGGGATTGAAGGAAATTTGCTTCTCCCTGCGGAAATGTGAGATGTAATCGCGACTTTTTCACTTGAGTGTAGTGCAGCCTCTTGAGACTGATAGCACTAATTCTTGCTGACGTGTCTTTGAAGTGAATTTTGGATGGTTTTTGATCTTATATGGAGAGCTCTTGATTGAAAAATTAATACACGGTGTGATATGCGCCAATTGACTTACCCCAGATAGGCCACTTTTCACACGAGTTAATGCTGGAATTGAAGAAAGGGGTACATTATTAGACAATGCGCGAAGATGAATGATATTATTAATAAAGGTGGAAACGCATGTAGTGCGCTTAAAGATATGATTAGTTTATACAATGACGATTCGAAATATTTTGCCATATAGTTTATTACGTATCTTACTTCTCGTTCTCTTATATTTCAAATAAGAGGCTTTTGAAGTTTATTGGTCTTATACACTTCAGTGACTCCTATGGTAACCTATAGTGCTTGTAACATAGGATAGCTTTGTATAAATAATCGCTTGAAGGGCATGCACTAATTCTTCAGTCCGAGATAGCGCCAAAAGATATGACTATAACTGGGCCGTAACTTATTGTTGTTTAATGGGGCTTTAACCACTTGACCATTCGCCTTTGGGGCCATAACTATCTTTATTTGATTTCTTCTATTAGAGTAAAATGAAAAGTAACAATACAGTTTGATTGAGGCTATGACATCTAAAAGATTCATTAGGTACTCAAAATGCGTTTTACGAATATCGTAACGAGGAATAGCAAAAAATGTCTAGAAATATATTAAGTTCTAACAATATTTTAACCAAAAAAATAAAAAAATAAAGAACTCGAAAATAACGATTATTTTCAAGACGAGAATATGAAATAATTTTGAGCGGCCCTAGAATAGCATTACCTTTACTAAAAACCTTACTTTAAATGACAGGCATACTAGCAATTTCACACACAGGTACTTTGTTATTTTCTAACTACCAGCAAGAGAAGCAAACATGTTTATCACGAATAGATTAGCAGAATGAGTAGAATTTGTTTACAAATTTTGTGCAAAAAATTAGAATATGAATCCTTCTTACAATCCCAACCGTGTCCATTTCTTGAATACTTCTGAATCTATTGTTTTCTTTGACACGTCCATGAAAGACGAGATCACATACGCCCGCAAGTGCTTCCAAACATTTTTTTGCAATAAATTCCGAGAAGTCTAAGTCTGCTCTAAGACGTTTTATACTGACAGATCAAACCTCGAAGGGTCCACTGGCTTCGGTATTTACAATCAAAAGTTCACCGCTTCCTACAAACTCAGTGACCCTGCTTCAGTTTACGCAGCAGAACAAGCTGCTATTCAGTATACCCTTGGAGTCAATGACACCTTACCCGCAGCCCATTATATCATCGTTTCGGATAACCTCAGTTCTATTGAAGCTATTCGCACGATGAATCATGGAAAGCACTCCTCCTATTTTTTGTGGAAAATACGGGAGCTACTGAGTGCTTTATCTGACAAGTCTTTCCCAATTACTTTGGTAGGTCTGTAGGTCCCTTCTCATTGTTCGATCCCGGGAAATGAGAAGGCGGACTCCTTAGCTTAGATGGGTGCTCCAGAAGGTGACGTTTATGAAAGACCAATTTGCTTTAGCGAATTAATAGTAATTCGCTAAAGGAAATTGGTCTTTCATAAACGTCACCTTCTGGGGCACCCACCTTAGCTAAAGAGTTCGCTTTTTCATTGCTCGGGATGGAACATCGGAGAACCCTCGAAAGTTACACCTTCGTAAAAACCATCAATGTACAAATTTAACTGCCCCTTCTTATTTTCCGTATCGTTCTCAGAAGCGCTCTCTTCCACCTGTACCACGGTTTGATGTGACTCCTAGGCGACACAAAACATCTTTGTCGAATGAGCCAACAAACACGGGACCTACAGCATGAACATTAGGGTGGGACAAGATTTCTTTTTGGGTACCATTTGGGTCCTAGAACATCTGTGCAAATTCTTAGCTTGATCCCTGAAACTATATTTTTGCGCCCACTGTTCAAAGTTTACATGGGATTTTATATGGGAAAATTAACTTTCACAAAATAATTCCTCCAGGAGTCGCCCATTGCTTCCTAAAAATAAACCGTTATGTGGCTTTTGTAGGAAATTTAACACAGAAACAAAGTCTCGAAAACTACGAAAAAAGTTATTAAGCTGAAACCAATTGATGCTCTGACGATGGATAAAATATTCGTTTTTTCTAGCACCACTGTTGTTGGTTGTCCAATTGTATGCAATTGTGTTTTGATATTCTCTTAATGTGTCTAAATCATTTTCCCATACTGTTTGGCCACTTCGCAAGAGTTTTGAGGGATAAATTGAGTCTTCTTTTGTATATAAAAAGAGAAAATTAAAAATTTTGTATATATTTCGACCATCAGCAGCAGTGATGCTATGAAAAGTAAAATTTTCATTATTCTTCAGGGCATCAATCGGTTTTTGCTTAATAACTTTTTCCACAAGCATCAGATTGTTTTGCAGTCTTCTAGACTTTATTTCCATGACAAATTTCCTATAAATATCAGATATCCATTTATTTTTAGGAGGTAACGGGTGACTCTTGGAAGAATTAATTTGCAAAAGACGTTTTCCCCATACGAAATCCCATGTAAACTTTAAACCGTGGGCGCAAAAATATAGTTTCACCGATCGAACTAAAAATTTGCAGAGTTGTTCTGGGAGCTAAATGGGACCCAAAAAGTTACTCGGAGCGAAATTTTATTTTTTTCATATAACCATGTCCCACTCTAATGAACATTACACGCACAACTCGAAATGTAGCCGATCCACATCTGAGCCGTACTACGAAATCGTCTGGAGAAACCCCTGCCATTTTGAGGAGGACCACCCGGCGTCCCAGTACATGATTCTTCCTGATGAAGGCCACCCGAGTCTGTAATCCATCCGTTGACCTCCCGATGCCTGAAACTGAAATAATTTTCTCCCTCCGCCATCTTTGTTCACCCTCCCTCCCCCGACTCTTACACACAGAAGTAACACTCCTACCCCCCACCCCCAAATATCTTCCCGAAGCATTTAGCTATTCCTCTCTCTCTCTCTTCTAGTTTTAACTATTATATTACATAATCTCGTTGAAAATGCCCAACACCACATAAAAATAACTCTAATTAATGTCCCCGAATCTTTACAAAATTCAATCACGCTCTCTAGTTTTTTTTCTACTTTTAAGATAGTTGTAAAAATTGTCCCCCTTAGTTAAACATTATTTGCTCCAATAATCTAACTGATAAAAATGTCAAACCATATTGCCATAAAAACTAAATGACCCAGCTAATCTCACGAAAATTATATTACCCCCTTGCGTAGATATATAAGATAAACAAAATCTCATTAGTTTCATATAAAAAAATCAATATGTAATCCCCTAGTTTTAAGTAATTTAAAATATAAAACGAAACAAAATTGGCACATTTAAGCTAATGTAAACGTGCCTTATCAAATAAACGAATTAAAAAAATCAGCCATACTACTGCTAAATTTGTTTACTAGTACCAAAAAAGATAGACTGATGTTTGATGTGGAATTTTTTTGTTTTTAATATTACAAGTACACAGCCTAGTAAATATCAGAAATTTTTTATCAGCTTATTGCCACTTGGTCAAGTCTCCCCAACATTAGTTATTGCGTTGAATATCGTACAAATTTTAGTAATAACTGTTTTTTTCCTTTTTTATTTCGACTATGTTAGTCACATTTTCTTTTTTACATTTTAACGACATTCAATTAGCTAGAGATTACTGGGTAGGGAAAGTTATGAAAATTATAGCCATAGTACTCAAGTGAGAGCAAGGATGTGAAGTAAACAGATCGGAAAACTAGAAGTGGCAGGGTCATTAGAACAGGCTTAATCTTTGTCTTCTGTTAATGAGGGTCGAGCTTAGGCAGTATAACTACGAATCACCCGAGTTCACTAACATGTGTCCTGGTAATGATAGACGTGTCCATCTTTACCGTGACAACTGACAAAAATTAAGCCACGCAAGATCACCACTGAAAACCTGTCAACGATTAGCGTCATTCTTAATGATGATTGCTGCTGTTCAGCTCTGTTTGCCTTTCGAATGCCGGGATAGATTTTTATTAGACTATTGTCACTGTGCTTACAGTCGTAGCGGGTTTGCTACATTTAGTAATAACTATTTCAAGATTCCGATTTATGTAAAATCATAAAAAATAAAATAATGTACGAGTACTTTGAAAGTAATTATTAGTCGAGTAGATACGTCCATAGAAATTTTGATAAAAAATTACATCATTTAATGCAAATTTATTAGTAGCAGAATATTTTTTTTATAAAGAAAGGATTTATCATTCCAAACTTTCAAAATTATCTTAAGGAACCGAAACAAAAATAAAAATATTTTTGAAAAAATTTAGGAACCTAATAGAACACGAACTACTATTCGCCAAGTCTCCCCATGTTCTCCTATTAGGGTAAATAACTTTGATTGAGACTATACGAAAACTAATCATAAATGGAATTATTAAAAAAAACCTAGAATACACAATTATATTGAATAAAAATTTTGACAGCGCTCTTATAATCGTCACTATTATTTTCAATTAATATGTTTTACAATAAGTAAACTTTAATTAATTAATTTCATGAAATCAAATTGCTTCTCATTCTGACACAATTGGCCCTTTGATTTGTTGATGCAGTTCTTACTGGGGTTTTACGCAAGAAAATAGATAGATTTTAATGTAAGTGTACACGTATACTGTTTCGTTGAAAATTGTAAAGAAGTTCTGAGAATCGTTATATATTAGCTTTCCAAAAAAACGGATGGTTGCTTTTTTATTTTGTATCGCACTACTAAAGCTGTTGAGTAGCACTAGAAACTTTTACGATTCACCGATAGAGGAGCCACATTTTGAGAATTGCACTTTTTCGTTTATACACATTTCTATTTAACGCAGGAAAATAGATGTGAAAACGCAAAACTGAAAGAGGGATAGGGTTTAAACGATTATTAAAAGTTAAATGTTACCAGCCAACGTGAAAAGTTTGGAAAATATATTATATTATTCAAAGATGAACAAATAGTTTTCACTTTTCTTCAAGGATGAACAAATTGGTGTCGAAGAAATACCGTCAGGAATCACTACAAATTGTGTTGGATGTCATAAAAAGTGGAACATTAACAGCTTATAAAGCCCACAAAAAATACAACGTTCCAACATCGACGCCAAGCTATAAACCTAAAGGATAACATACAAAGCCGGTAAACAGAAAGTGTTAACTACATCTCATGAAATATAGTATTTTGCGCTGGATCTGGTTGTCCAAAAACCGCGAAAGAGATTTTAGAAACAGCAAGGGAACTCGCTTCACTCGAAGGAAAATTCTTTAAAACAGGTACACCATCATCAAGATGGTTGAAGGGGTTTTTTAAACGGAATCCCAAGATTTCGAAGCGAACGCCTGAACCACTTGGCAAGGCATCTTCCGGTCTGACCGCTGACCGTATTGTACGATATTTTGACTATCTATATAGTCAATTTGCTCGAGATGGAATGCTGAGCAGCATTCCTTATGAATCCAGTTCCGAAAACTGTTCACGCCAGACGAGGTGCCAATACTGTTTACAATGTCGAACAGGGCAAGCCAAAAGAAAATATTATTTGCACATATACTGTTAGCGCTGATGGGAACTTCATTACGCCACTTCTCACTTTTAAGGAATACTTTAATGATTTGTTTGCTGCTGCCAGTGCATCGGGCTCCATCGGTGCGAACTTTGGGTTCAAACGAACAGTTTCCGGATGGATGAAAGGAGCTGCGTGTTATTTCTTTGTTACGCAACGTTTGCATCCTCGATGGATTGAAATGGGGGCTCAAAGACCCATTTTACTACTAGTTGATGGATACTCAGGACATTCCCTGAAGTTATACAAATGGTGCTATGAGCATGAAGTAAAGTAAACTCCAGAAGACTAATGATGATATCCTTAAAAAGGAAGCCATTGTCAATGTTAGGCGTTCCACTGGACTTCAGCCAATTGACAATAATATCGTAAAAGTTGGCCGTTTGACACGAAAGATAGACACCATCGAACTATCTCCCGACGCTTTGGAAATCGTTGACCAACCACAGTCCAGCTGGTGGACATTCTGATCCTGAAAAACGTCGTCCAGAAGCAGATGTGTCACCAATTGAAACCGATACAACACATACGACTTTTGGTAGATTCGATAATTGCCCTTCTTCTAAATTAGTATGTTTCGATACCCAAGAAGGAAAAAATATTTTGGATTTAGTCAACAGATCATTTGATCAAGATCTCAATTATTAGAATCATTCACCGAACACTCCGAGTAGTAGGGTAGTTGATAAAAACACACGAAAACTTGTATCGAAAGCTCATGAAGCAATAGATAACCTGCGTTTTCATTTACAAGTTAATGAACCTTCAAAGTTATTAAATATAGTGATCATAAATCAACAGCTCAACATAATTGAGCCAGTAGAGATCCAACATCTAGGTCTCTGAAATCTAACGACGTTTTAATGTCTCCATCCGTTGTGACTACTAATATTCGTCAAAGGAAAGGTTTGAAGGTGTCTTATGGAGTGATGTCTGAATTTCAAGAACAAGTGGCTAAACAAGAAACAAAATTTAGAAAAAATAGCTGAAGCCGAACGCGAAAAGAAATTACTTGATGCTAAAAATGATTTACTATTGGAAACGATGCATTTGAAATCCGCACGAAAGCGCTTGAAGACCTTGGAAGTTGAAGCTGCAGTCGAGAGAAAACCAGTAGCTGCGAAGAGGAAACTTTTTGCTCCACAAAACAGAGGCCAAGGCTAGCATAGCTGCAAAATATTATTAACTACACAATTAATTTTTTCTGCCGAATCTCAGCTTTTTTCGCATCTTTTGACGAAATCTCAACAGCTGAGGTTTTTGACTGAGATCTCAGTAAAAGTGACGTTTCATAGCTGATAGTCGGAAAATATTTCACCGAAAATCAGCTAACAAATCTCACTTTACTGAGATATCAGTTTCTAAATTTACTGATTACACGGCTGTTGAGAAGTTGCCGAGCCGAATTGAGTGTGTAAATATTGTCCGAGCCCGACAGAATATGAATTTTAAAATGACTGAATTTCAGATTTCATGAAAAATCACGTGCCACTGTAATACCTAAATAATTTTAAAAATATCATTATTGTTCAATTTTTTACTGCTGGCGCCTTACTTACAATTTTTTATATGTTGAGACAAGCTAAACAATTGAAGTCCATACCTAGTACCAATCAAAGTTATTCTTAATCCCATTCTAGGTGAGCATAATCTTACTGAAGATTATTATACATATATACAAAAATTGATTATTGTGGCCTAATTAAAATGGATAATTATAGTTCAACCAATCAATTAACAAACTTCATTAGTTAAGCTTTTAATCTAAACCGTGTTTTTCTACAACACTGAAATCTTGAAAGCAAAATCGAAGGATATATTGGAATTGCTTTTGAAAAAACAATAGAAAGTCCCACTCAAGATCATTAACCCTAATACTGCAGATTATTTAAAAAATAACTTGAAGTCATTCAGGTAAGAAAATGAGAAATGGCAAATGATGTGAAAAATCATAAAACGGCGAAAGGAAATGTTGAAAAAAAAAACATGTTGTTTCGGCAGCTGCGTCTGGCTTTGTACTTGCGAATGGCTTCTTCGGAGTCCTCGTCGTCACCAGAGTGTGGAATTGAAATTTTTCATTCCGGCTCTCGTGGTTGATTGGCTATGAGACGATCAGTAGTGACCTATAGTGCCGCCAAACGGCTGACCTATCGTGCCCCCAGCGTATGTTTCATGTTGATGTCAACAACAAAAATATCGAAGAACCAATACAAAACTCATGTTCAGCATAAATTTTTACGGAAGAAAAAAATCGCTTGACATTTTTTACATTGATTAAATATACTGTACAGAGGACGAAAAACAATGCGTTTTCACAGTACAACACGCGAAAACATAAATGACGCCGTAACTAATACAGCTGATCCACGATAACAGCCGAAATGACAGTCGTCAACGATGTTCTCTACCGTGTATCTAATTCATACAAAATGAGCGGCCAGTTGAAGCAAATGGCTTACTGTCAGATACACAATTTGGCTTCCGCAAAGGCAAAGGGACGAACGATTGCCTTGCGTTGCTTTCTACAAAAATCCAAATGGCCTATGCTAACAAAGAGCAGATGGCATCAGTCTTCTTGGATATTAAGGGGGCTTTTGACTCAGTTTCTATCAACATTCTGTCAGAGAAGCTGCACCAGCATGGTCTTTCGCCAATTTTAAATAACTTTTTGCTAAACCTGTTGTCTGAAAAGCACATGCACTTTTCGCATGGCGATTTAACAACATCGCGATTTAGCTACATGGGTCTTCCCCAGGGCTCATGTCTAAGTCCCCTGCTCTACAATTTCTACGTGAATGACATTGACGATTGTCTTGCCAATTCATGCACGCTAAGGCAACTTGCAGGCGACGGCGTGGTCTCTGTTACAGGGCCCAAAGCTGCCGACTTGCAAGGACCATTACAAAATACCTTGGACAATTTGTCTGCTTGGGCTTCAGCTGGGTATTGAGTTCTCCACGGAGAAAACTGAGTTGGTTGTTTTTTCTAGGAAGCGTGAGCCGGCGCAACTCCAGCTTCTATTAATGGGTGCAACGATCAACCAGGTTTTCACATTTAAATATCTCGGGGTCTGGTTCGACTCTAAAGGTACCTGGGGATGTCACATTAGGTATCTGAAACAGAAATGCCAACAAAGGATCAATTTTCTCCGAACAATAACTGGAACATGGTGGGGTGATCACCCAGGAGACCTGATCAGGTTGTACCAAACAACGATATTATCGGTGATGGAGTACGGGTGTTTCTGTTTCCGCTCCGCTGCGAACATACACTTCATCAAACTGGAGCGAATCCAGTATCGTTGCTTGCGCATTGCCTTGGGTTGCATGCACTCGACCCATACGATGAGTCTCGAAGTGCTGGCGGGCGTTCTTCCGCTAAAAAATCGATTTTGGGAACTCTCATATCGATTGCTCATCCGATGCGACATTCTGAACCCGTTGATGATTGAAAACTTCGAGAGGCTCGTCGAGCTTAATTCTCAAACCCGATTTATGGCGTTGTACTTCGACGACATGGCACAGAGCATTAATCCTTCTTCATATACTCCCAACCGTGTTCGTTTCCTAGATACTTCTGATTCTACTGCATTCTTCGACACATCCATGAAGGAAGAGATTCGTGGAATCCCGGACCATATGCGCCCGCAAGTGATCCCCAATATATTTTATAATAAATTCCGAGAAGTCGACTGTGACAAAATGTTCTACACTGACGGATCAAATCTCGATGGGTCCACTGGCTTCGGTATCTTCAACAATACTATCATCGCTTCTTTGAAGCTCAATGATCCCGCTTCAGTTTACGTCGCAGAGTTAGCTGCAATTCAGTACACCCTTGGGATCATCGACACTCTGCCCACAGATCACTACTTCATCATTTCGGACAGCCTCAGCTCTATCGAGGCTCTTCATTCGATGAAGCCCATAAAGCAATTCCCCTATTTCCTGGGGAAGATACGGGAGTCCTTGTGTACGTTATCTGAAAAATCTTTCCAGATTACCTTTGTTTGGGTCCCCTCTCATTGCTCTATCTCGGGCAATGAAAAGGCCGACTCATTAGCAAAGGTGGGCGCATTAAATGGTGACATATAAGAAAGACCAATCTGCTTCAACGATTTTTTAGTATTTGTCGTCAGAGGACACTCAACAGCTGGCAAACCTCGTGGAGCAATGGTGAACTTGGACGATGGCTACATTCCATTATCCCAAAGGTATCAACGAAGCCTTGGTTCAGGGGGATGGATGTGAGTCGGGATTTTATTCGTGTAATGTCCCGACTTATGTCCAACCACTACACCTTAGATGCCCATTTGCGGCGTATTGGGCTTGCGGAGAGTAGTCTGTGCGCTTGTGACGTGGGCTATCACGACATCGAGCACGTTGTCTAGGTATGCGCCGGGTATTTGGACGCCAGGTCTCAGTTAAAGGATTCCCTTCGGGCCCGAGGTAGACTACCCAATATCCCAGTCCGAGATATGCTGGCAAACCGTGATTTTCCCTATATGTCCCTTATTTATACTTTCATAAAAACGATAAATATCCTAATTTAGTCCCTCTCTTTTTATTTCTCGTTTTTAGAAGTTTCCTCCTGCCGTGTGGAACCGATCAGCTCCAGACTGCCACTATGTAACCGCCGTCGCCCTTACCACTACGGAAACTGAACCGAGAGCGACTCGAGGTCCGATGACTTTTGAAGGATTCCCCGCGGGTCCGAAGAATACCATCCGCCAATCCGACCTACTAGACTGAGGCGCTAATTGGTTTCGCTGATCTCCCGTTTGTCCGAAAGTTGCAAGTTTTGCTCTTCTCTCCCGGTCACCATCTACGCATTCTCTCCCCTGTCCTCTTTGTTAAAACTATTGTCCCCCATCTTGCAAATAGAATTGTATCCCTAGTTTTAAAACACCGGTGAAATTTTTCATAAATATTTGTTTCCCCTTTTGTGTACCAAACTATATTGTTAGTTTTAAGATAACTGTAAATATTTCCTAAAAACTATTACTATTGAATTCCTTGTTTTAAAATTTTTCATAAAAAAATTTTTTTGCCCCCTCTCTTGTATATAGAATCTTATTTCTAGTCTTAAGATAGCTGTAAAATTTTTCTCTTTCATAAAAAAAATATTTCAACATTGTAACCTCCTAGTTTTAAAATATCCAAAATGTAAAAACAAACGAATTTGGCACCGCCAAGCTAACGCATTTGTGCCTATCAAATAAACAAAATGAAAAAAAGAGCGGCCTCTGCTATAACATAGCAAATATAATACCCTATACCTATTCGACCACATTCTACCCTACATTTTGCGAAATAAAACATTTTTAATTCACACAAACTGTTAAGCCGTAGTATTTTCAAATGATTTGAGTGAGTTGTTCGGGTTGGATTTTGAATAAATAGAAAACTTAAATATGTTGTATCTACTTATCTTTTAAAAAATTTTGTGGGGTATTACACACGAAAAACATTTTTTTTTGGTCCACTCTAATATATATTATTGAATTCAAGTGTAAATCAACCAATCGTTTATTGTTTTCTAATCTAGCACATTTGTAATGTTATGAAACACGTTTCACTTCGTGAAAATAATACAAGCACGTCACGTTAAATCTGTATTGATTGTATGCATGCTACTCGCTCTCAAGAATTACTTCTGCTCCAGCCCAGTTGGACTAGTCAATTGACTACATTTATTTTTTATTACCTTCAATGAACAAATCCATCAGAAATGGTGAGTTGTTTACTCCATCAATATGTTCCTGCTTTGAAATAACACAAAAGCTGTATAAATTATCCATAGAAATCCCTCCAGTTATTTTCCAACTAATTGCCATTCCAGTCTCCATATGCAACCCCTCATTTTTCAAATTCTTTCGCATCGCATTTCAACCATCAATGCGATGAAAATATTCCAACATTTTATTCCCACCTCACGATAAGTCACACTGGAGCAAACCTTCGCTGACATGGGGGTACATTCACCCCCCCCCCCCCTCCTTCCTCCCTCTCGCGCGTTTCGATTCATCCAAACAAACATAATTTGTGCATTTCCAACCCAGACGCAGTGCTGGGCATACCACTTGCCAGCTCAAAAAGGTATGTACATTTGGAACTCGTTTCATTCTGCTGCCACTTAGTTGCAGTCGAGAGTACCTAACTATTCCCGTACAAGTCCTGTTGAGTCGATGGTTTTGTTCTGTGCGGCTGATCTTTTGGATCCTTGCTGTACCGCAAAAACATACTATGTATTAACATTAAAAAGATTCTAATTAAAATAAATTAATCTTTGTCATCGGAGTTCGCGCTATGCTCCAGGGGCGGAGAGTTCTGTCTCCTGCTAAAAAAAGTGCAGTTGCGTGCAAACAGAAGTGCTTTTTGTCACTAACGTGGCGCGGCTTGAAATGGGGACATGAAAACATATGGTCGATAGCCGATTGAAATCCATTGAGAGGTTGTGGATCGAACCATGGGTAAATATCGGTCATTTTCGGGTTGTATTTATAATGCAGGTTATGGTTTGTCATTCCATATTCTGCAAACACGGCAAAATGCATCCATAACATTGATACATTGTTCAGCATTATTTCTACTTTGAACAAGAATTTGAACATCATGTTTTATATGCACATTTCTTCTGTTTCCATCTGTTCTTCTCAATGCTTAGAGAAATGACTATTGCGTAACCATTTCTGCTCCCGGACCGCTTCACCCAATAAACGATTTACTTCATGTTGAGTCGATTTTCAAACTATTGCGGGATCCACCGATATTGGTTTGCACATGAACCATAAATGTAAACCGAACAAGGTTTCGTTGTTCAACTCAATCTTGTCGGTCTTAATGATCTTTCCAGCGTGATCCGCCCAGTGTCCCCTTCCGCCGCTTTCAAGCGAAGCTATGGGAAGTATCTACACATAGGTCCGTGGCTGGTGACAATCCAAAACCGGTGAATGTGCAGTTAGTTTATTGGGAAAAGAACGGACCAACGGCTTCAGAAAGGAACTGTGCGAGAATGTTCAACACAAGCTGTTGTCCGGAGAAAAATGCAAAACATGTGCGCTGTGCTTGAACGACTTACAGTAGGTACCTCTTGCTTATAAGGTCTGTAGGAAAACAAGCGATCGCGAATGTATGGTAGGTATTATACGGGGGACGGTTTGTACGGTGGCGTTGGAGACAGCTTCTAGTGAGCCATGTGTTTGACCGAATAGACCAAGCTATACATTGGACAGGCAACCCGTCAGCTGGAGGCTGCTGGTTCGAGCGGTCCAATTTAAATGTTAATGAAGTTTTTCATGCTACAGCATGGTGGCGACCGGACGGTGAAACATGCATCTAAATCAAAACTTTGTTCGGTGTGTAATTAATTTCGATCTAACGTTGGTATGATCCCCTAGTGGTGATACTTCCATCGTATACCGAAGCTGTCGCAACGGGTGATCACATGTTTCAGTTGGGAATTATGTCTTGATCTATTACACTTTGTTGCGAAATAGATCCCGGCGTAATGTTTATGGCATCATTTTAACGGACATTCTGAAGAATATCTATTCGTGAGGGGGACAAACAACAAACGAACGGGATAACTATATACGAACGATTTGTCTGCTTTAAATTGCCGTTTAAGAAATTTCACATTACTTTCGAAAGGTTGCCATACAATGTAGGTGATAATTATGAAATCTTGCCAGAGTGACTCAAACCAGAACTTGTTCTAAAATTAGTGCAGCTAAAGAAGGCTTCGATTTTAGTTTTCGATAATCCCTATGGGGCCATACACTAATTACGTAAGGGCATATGGGGGGAGGGGGAGTTTCAAAATATCTTACAATTTCTTATCTGAGGGGGAGGGAGGGTTTGTCTTTCCTTACGTAATATCATAAAATAAGTTTAAAAAATTAAATCCGCAAGGAAAATATTCTTTTTAATAAGAAAAAGGAACTATTTCATTTGTACCATATAATCCTTGCATATCAAACAATGTGAGTAATTTTTTGACTCTCGGTTGTACATTGTTCTGTTCGGGAACTGGAGTCACAATATGCCTTACAAGTTAAGAAGTGTTGATACCCTTCGTGTTGTTAGACCGACTTTGCCCTTTTCAAACGCTCGATTCAAACCCACAAGATATCTGGAAAATGTTCTAACATGCGATTGTCAAAGATCTTCAATGTCTTCAATGTCGAATATTTCCAGAGTGTGAACTGTATTTTAATTCAAGAAAATTCGAAGATGGTTAACTCGGAGCTATGCGTGCGACAAGCGTCACAGCTGGAACTCAGAATAAATTCTTGCCAGAAGAGGTTAAAAACTCTTTTAAATTCTACATCACAAGAAAATAGATGCAAAGGAAGTGGAGTATAGCACATAGATCTAAATACTGGTCGCAGTGGTGCGTCTCCAACAAAAAAGTGGAATATAGCAAAGCAAATCATGTGGACCAAATTGGCGTTACTGAATATCTGACAACAGTTATTCTTTCTACTGGGCGAGATCGGCATGCAATTATAATTCTGCAGATGATTACAGTTAAATTTTGTCATGAGTTTTCTTGTAATAATTCTATACATATCGTTTTAGCTACCTTATTATTTGATGAATTAACAATTCGATTTTTTAATTACGATAATCATGATAAGATCTTATGTAGGGGAAGGGGGAGTTCACCAAAATCTTACGAACTCTTATCTGGGGGGGGAGGGGGAGGTTGAAAAGCTCTAGAAAAGCCTTACGTAATTAGTGTACGGCCCCTATGTAGAAGTAACTCTTCGTGCATTGACACCAAATAGTACAAATGATCGCGGACAGATATTCAATCACTCAAAAGAAAAGGATTGTCTTGAATAGGGTAGTTGGGTTAGATGATGAAGGATCCTATTGGTCGAAATAAATTCCCCACATACTATCAAACAAATAACCTGCTCAGAGTAATTGAAAATTGTCGTTCATTTTAAAATTCATATAGCTAAAGAAGCATAGTGTGTGTTTTAAATCTTCGTGTTCTAAAAGAAAGTTAAGAATTTTGAAAATAAAAATGTTTAAGTCCACTATCTGGGGCTAGGTTTCATTCTAATGATGCCGACATCACCAAGCTCAGGGTAGAGTTCGCCAAGCAGGGCAATTAGCCATTTTTTAAGCTTTGCAGCGTCGCACGAAAATTATGTGTTCCAATATAGAATAGTACGTCAAAGTCGGAACATTTCTGAGGACAAGCAGTAGCGTAGCAGCAGGAGTGTTACGAATACAACCCAAGCTCCCAAATTAAATATGTTTGTCAAAAATGTACCTTAGAATGACAAGATAAATGACCCCTATCGGCCCACCCCTGAGTCGATTTCTAGTCCCGCCAGAAGTACTTACTCCAAATTTGAAGCAAATCGGACAAGCCTAGCTACCGGACCAACGTGTCTGAAGTTTTTATGGGATTTTTCGTTATTAAACTTTTAACGAAGTGATGTTTGAATCAGCTTTGCATGGGGTCTAGCAGTGCATAGTTATGTATCAGTACTCGATTCCCACAGGCTAAACATTTTTGTGGAATAATGGCTAGATTTAGCTGAATAATATATTCAGAAGAATTGTAGTACATGATACAAGTTATGGATTGATTGAAAATTTTTAAATCCACCTGTGACCGCACAGAGGGCGCCAACACTAACTTTTCTACGTAGAGCGATAGAAATTAGGTGTCTTCTACAAAGTTGTAGAACAGGCATTTTTCAGTAATTCTGCTGAGCATTCCGATATTCTATCTCTCTTACTTGAAAAGTTAGTGTTGGTGTCCTGTATGTGGTAGGTAGAGCTAAAATTTTCTAACCAAACTATAACTCACCAATTGAAGTCCATAGTTTAAATTCGCGGAAAACGTGAAAAAAACTATTTTGTGTTTGGGAAGTAAATGCGACAAAACTGAAAAATTTTCAACTTTTTAAAAAAAATCTACTTTCACAGAAATTTTTTATTTTTTAATTGCCAGTTACGTGAAGTTTAAAAACGATTGTTTTGGACTTTTTAGACACACATTAGAAAGTAAATGCATAAAAATGGGAAAATTTTCACCTTTTCATTAATAAATGTTTTTACGAGTTACGAGGAGTTGAAAATCACTAGTTTTGAACATTTTAAACGCCCATTTGGAAGTAAATGCGTTTAAATCGCAAAATTCACAACTTTTCACAGATTAATGTTGTTTGTTTTTCCGAGTTAATGGACTTAAAAATAAAAGTTTTGAATATTTCAAATGCACAATGGGAAGTAATTTCGACAAAATGGAAATTTTAAAATGCGTTAATTATGTCCAAAACTTGTTTTTCAGCACCTCGTAATTCGCAATAACAAACAACATTTATCTGTGAAAAGATGAAAAAAATTAGATTTTGACGCATTTACTTCCCAATGTGCGTTTGAAATGTCTAAAAATATTGATTTTCAACTCCTCGAAACTCGCAATAACATACTATATTTATCTGTGAAATGCTGAAAGAAATATATTTTGTATATTTATATATTTCCAATTTTCCGCCATAGCACGGTATTTAATATTTTACCCATTTTCAATACCGGTTCTTTGTCGACATGTCACATAACAAGCAAACCTGTTTTTCTATTGTCGCGACCGTTCGCAAACGAACATACATGTCACAGTTCAGTAAATGTACAGCTGCTTGACAAATCAGTTTTATTTTGAAACATGTACAAATTTTATGACATGGCACGGGGAAAATATATCGTGTCATAGTACATGCGCTTGTGTCACATGTCGCAAGAATCCGCAACTTGTACATGTCACGAGCAAACATGCGACCAGTCACCAGATGACTGGTCACAACCATGACATTTTCCAGCTATGGACAGAATACTAATAATAAACACAAATAAAACAAAAATAAGAATGTACAGGTATACCTCGATAGTACGTACACCTTCGCTTCGTTTAGTGTACGTACTATAGAAACGTACGTACTATCGAATCACAAAAATAAAATTCAAAATATTACTTTTTATGTTTAATATTGAATCAAACTTTACAAAAATAACATTTATCACTAAATTCATCACCCCATTAGTGATAAACTGACCTATCATCAAGTACTAATCTTAGAATATTAGGGTTTCCATCAACCAGGATGGTTGAAAATGGAGAGTAAAAATATATCCTTGGTCTCGTACAGTACTTTGTATTAAATAGCATTGTCTTGAGCATTTCCCCAAATTTATTAGGATTTTATTGATTTCCGTAGGACTTCTTTAAAGTCCCAGAACTATCCTGAATCTCTGAAATTCGTAAGATTTGCTTGAAATTTATAGAAATTCCCTGAAGATTTTCTGTAATTTTTGATTTTCCTGAAGCAGAAGGAGTTGTTTTTTGTATATTTTATACGTATAATAATAATAGTGTAATTTATCAAACTATAGGAACAAACTAAAATTTGCTGGGTCAAAAAAGCAGAAGTTCCCATTTTGTGGGCGAAAACAATTCTTTTCTGATACATACGGGACTTCAGATTGGTTTTTTACTCCTTTCAAATTTGGTCGATAATAAACTTCAAATACCCTGAAAACGGCTATTTAAATATTTTTGCAAAGTCGATATGATTTTAAATTAAAATTATGCCTGTATATGAGCTAAAAGGTGTATAAACCATAGTTTTTGACTACACAAGATAGGTCTTGCTGAGCTAGAACATATTTATTGAGCAACTTCAATATGATGGATACATATTTTTAATCACACTCACAAGAACCCTGCTTATTTAGATGCATTTTTTCAGCTCTATGAGTACTACCAGCCTCCATCGAAGTCGTTAGCCGTGCGAATCTCTCTTATTCCATTCTAAACATTGAATCTTCTAGAATGTATGGACTTAGCACTCAAATCATATGTGCACAAAACCGATTTAATCCACCTATCAGTGAGATGAGACATTTCTTACACATATCACTGTTGTATTATTCATTAGATTGTCGAACACATGCAAAGTTGGCAAGCAACTAACAGTGAGATAAGCACAGTTTCGAATCCTGTACGAATAACACTTCGAATAAAGTGAATAAATTAAAGAAAAATAATAAAATAAATAAAAATTTAAAAGAATTATGAAGCAAAAAAATAAAAAAAAATTATTTATAAAATAAATAGAAGGATTAATGTAAATCAAATTAATAAAATAAATAAAGAAATCATTGATGTTAAAAAGTAACAGAATTTATAGAATAAATTGAATAGTGTGACTGAACAAAATTAGTCAAATTATTAAAATAAATAAAATGTGTGGACCCGAGCTTAAAATGGCATAACACGAAAAAAGTGAATAAAATAAATTAAATGAATGATACGAATAAGATGCATGAGATAATAAACTGATCGAAATGCATACAAAGAATGAAATGAATACAATAGATAAAATGAGATCAAATAAACAAATTGATCCAAAAGAATGCTAAATGAAAAAGTCATTAAAATGAAATCATCATACGTTTAAAATAAGTCAAATATTTAAAATGAAAAAAAAACTAATTGAATATAATCCATGATATGAATGATCTGGAAAAAATGAGTATATATAATAAAATTCAAAAAAGTTAACTTCATTTAAGTAAATGAATAAAATGAATTTCACGAATTCCAAAACCATTGTTTCAGAATATTCTGAAGTGTTAGTGAAAATCCCATTGCAAAGAGTATGTTTTTGTTCTTCTTTTCTTGACGGCGTTTTAAGAATATCTGATGTTTCTACTTTATGGACGGGCCTTAATTAGTCGTCAGGAAATCTAGAAATCAGGAATTTGTCTTGGAATTGAAAGTTGTCTTTTTGGTCACAGATACCTGAAAATGATTTTTGCACAGAATAGAATTTTCAGGTCTAGTATTTTAACGCGTAATTGGAAAGAGTAAACTAAAGCCACCTGTAAATAGTATTCATTTGCATTGAAGTATATAGAAAAGAGTGTCAAGTGCCAATTATATTATTGTCGATTGCACAACAGCCGTACATTCAGTCGATTACAATGCATTCTCTTTCCACCCATCCTTATCACTTGAGAATTGTTTCTTCCGGAATTCTCGTTCCGGGGATATGGGTTTATGAGTCCTACACAAAACAACACCATGACAAAGGCATTATTCAAACTACCAGAATAAGTATTGAAATTCATCGAAAAGCTAGTTAGCATTGAAAGGGACCCTGGACTGCTTTGAGACACGAACATTCTTGAAATTACAAATCGGATTTTTTGCAAATAAATATGCTTTTAGTCCCATTGATCATGAAAAATGTGGGGTTTTCAGTGCAACTCAGTATCAGTTGTAGTTACACAGTAATATGTATGACATAAATTCAG
The DNA here is from genome assembly GCF_030247195.1 of Topomyia yanbarensis. Taxonomy (NCBI): domain Eukaryota; kingdom Metazoa; phylum Arthropoda; class Insecta; order Diptera; family Culicidae; genus Topomyia; species Topomyia yanbarensis. The sequence continues at coordinate 313,130,898 of NC_080672.1, read as the reverse complement.
TGAGATCAACTATCTGTCCAATGCATAAACTGTGATTGTAATCCTCGCTAATTTACGTGTAGCGTATGGAGCACTCAAACGAAACGTCTATTGATTTGACCAATGCCTGTACTAATTCTGGCATTGAAGCTTCAAGTGAAACCAACGCTATGGGATAAAAAGATCTTTTTACTGGGATGGAAATATAGTTCCGATAGTTCAGGAGTCTTTGGACGCCATTTTGCCGGATCTAATTTGTGAATATTTTTGGAATTTGATCCGTTATTATTCATAAAAGTGCATTCCAATACAATGAATCTGCATTTTCAATAATATCAACCCAAAACAGGTATTCTCAATTTTCAAATGACACATTTGAGCATATATTTCATTCAAAATTCAGTAGAGATACGAAAGTTTAAAAAAGTGCACGTGGTATGTCTCTGTTTGTTTTCAAACAACCGTATTACACAATTTGAAATACCCAAGGATTTCCGTAATTATAGTATATACAAACGCTCAGTATAAAATTGAATTAAATTGGAGTTGATGTAGTTTTCGGTTTTGGACATATGACTCCCCTTAGCGCAACGTTTCGAAGGAATAGCCACTCATCTTTAGAGGAAAGCAGTGTTTGAACATAAATTAGTAATAGTTTTCTCATAATGCAAATATTTTTTGCAAATTTTGCCAGGACCACAAATATTTTCTTTCTCAAGTAGAATGTAATATTTAGTTTGTTTCCGGAAGTGGCTCAGTTCTACACTAAAATGGAAAACTATTTATAGGGAAACAGAAGACAAAAATAGGTTTGTTTTCCTTAACCTGAACAAATACATCGCAAGATTAAATTACCTTGGATACTAACAGTTGAAAATCTTATGACGCAACTTAGAAACGGATATCAGGTTAGATCTGAGTCGTGACATTGACCACGAACACGATTAGTGAGAGATCGGGGGTGGGGAGGAGCGACAAGTTAGGAATGGTAAATGATAGTTAGTGCTGTGACATTATTTTTATACACAGGGCGAAATTTTGATTCATTACATCTTTATTATACATAATGTAAATGATAATTTTTTTGCCATAATTAGTATTATATAAATCTTGCAAAAGAAGATAAACTTTCACTAGAATTTTGTTATTCAAAAACACAGTTGCGCTCTGTGATGCGACGAGTATAATATGAATATGAATTATGTTAGAAATCTATTTTCTCACTACTAGGTGAATTACTTGGTGATTTGTGCATTCATATTCCATCCAACGTCTATCTCACGACTGAATGCAATACTTAATCAAACGGATAAATACATCAACTCTGGGCAAATTTTCAGTGAATTTACACATTGTTTAGTCTTTGAAGTAATCTTGCTCATTAATTTTTGAGAAATTATTAATTTATTATTTAGTAAATTCGCAAAATGTTTGCGAAATCGAATTCCTTGAATCACGCAGATGTGTTTTCATACCTCGATATTCAAAATCGGTTTAGTTTAGCCTCTAAAACACCCTCCTTTACGCAACACTCTGTATGTGTCGGTCTCATTTTTAGTTAGTGGAAATTGGTAAGCGAGGAATAAAAATACAAAATGTTTAATATCTTCGCCGTTCGTGAGCGGATTTTGACAATCTATAGCTTGTTCGAAAGGTATTTTTGCAAACTTTCCAATTATGTCCACACAGTCTGCATTGCTTTGTTAGAAAGTTATCTGCTTTAAGCCCTTTGTGTTTTGACAAAATCATCCAGATCTCTAAAAATAAACAACATATCGAAAAACAAAAATAATAGTGTCAAATGGCAACGTTAGGCCTTTCATTTGAAACTAATTTCGTTAAGATAGGTTCAGCGGATGCTGAGATAATTACATGACATTAGTGCACATACATACATACGCACCCACACAGACAGACATTGTCCCAATTTGTCGAGCTGAGTCGATTGGTATATGAGACTCGGCCCTCCGAGTTTGAGCGAATCCTATACATTTCTTTTGTAAGAAATGTAAAACCATTTTATCATCGCTTTAGATTTTAACTGTCAAAATTGCCAAAAATCTTCATTGATGTTCCAAGAATATCTCGAAATTTAACAATTTTCTTAAAGTCAGTAAGACTTCTTGTGGGACATGTCGTAGCTAAAACTTGAAGAAGTTTTTTGATATTCGTCATTTTTCTAATTCTGTAAGTTTTTCTCGAAACACTTCGTTGAAATTAATGAAGTGCACTTGGAATTTTTTTAAGCTTGATAGAATTTTAAAAAAATTCTAGACATTTCTTTCATACATTCTTTGAATATTCTTGAAACTTCGTGAACTTTCCAGAAATTCTTAAGATATTACTTAATATCGTAGGGTTTTCTTGAAGTTCAGTACAGCTTGACTGAATCATCGCGGTGCACCGATAGCCGTTAACAAAATCTACTGAAACTGTAATGATAATTTTAAATGTACAGTTCGCACAATTTCCCGAGGTTGGTTAAATATGTGTGAAAATCGTGAACACTCTGCTTTCTGTAGAAATTGTTAGTATAGAAAGTCTCTAAAGTATTTCCCAAATTCCATACGACCTTCGAAGATCGTCTTTAAAGTTCATTGAGATACTCTGAAGCTTGACAAAACCAAATTATAACTAATCTGGGTGTCGTACAAATTTAGTATTTAGGATCTCCTTGTAAGTTAGCAATCTCCCGAAATATAAAAGACTTTCCTGAAACTTGTAGAATTGTTTAATACTTGTTAAATTTCCACGATTAATATGTGAATTACTTAAAGTTTGAAATACTTTGCTGCACTTTACAGAGCTAATCTGAGTAGCACACAACTTCTCTAAACTATGCAGAAACTCATAGAACTTCCACAAAATTTGTCCTATTTTGTTGAAGTTTACAAAATCAAATAAAAACAAAAGTTTGATAGCAGATGTACGTACTATCGAGGCAAAATGTACGTACTATCGAGGGTACGTACTGATCAGGGTACGTACTATCGAGGTATACCTGTATATATTAAATTTGTACATGATACGACCGATCTTGGATGTCTCGGATTACGATTCCGATGCTGATTCCGAGGGTACAATAGTATACCGCCAGAATCGGCCAAACATGACTTCATTCGGCACCGATTCCCACTGATCAATAAGGTGAAAAACGGTAATATTTTCCAAAAACTGAAAATTTACACTTTTATAAACAATTTAAGTGCCAATTTATATAGATTTGGTTGAAAATGTGTCTTAAAACTTAGTTCGAAATCGGGGTCAATATGACCCGCTAACACCTTATTCGTTGCAAAAAGTTAACACTTAAAGAAGGTTAATATTGAGCCCTTCACGATCATCCACGCAACCTACACCCGCGATCTCGCAAACATGATAACATCCCGGTGATAAGGTGGATGTCTTAGCACGTACAAACGCCCGCGTTCGCGCGATCGTGAATCGGTCACTTCCGAAAGTCTCTATAGGCCCATGCCTTCAATTGGACCAACTAAAAAAAAAGAAAGCTATCATATCCACTAGACAACATGGCAACATGACCGGGAACTCTAGTGATATGGAAAAATTCACTTACCTCTAGCATCTGAATCGTATACCGAAAATTAAGACTGACGGTCCGCGCGCAGTCATCCAAGAACACACGCGAATATGCGAAAGGACACACGGTTATGAAATAGAATTTATACATTTGAAGTTACATACATGTTAGCACACGCGACATACAAACGTACACGTGATCGAACACGTTAACGTACAAACGCTCGAGCTCTTGGTGATGATACACGTGATCGCGAAGTCCCTACGCCCGCACATATCTGAACCTAAAATAAATATTACATTCTGAATCACGGCCTGCTGCAATTGGCCTTAGGCAGTGTTTTGATGGGTGACATTTCCCGTCTCATTTTTATGGTAGTTTATGTAAATCGTATCCTCTGCGGAATCTGTTCCACAATTGTTTAGAATATTCTCTAGTAGATCGCGCAAAAATATATTTACGATGTTCAATACAGCGGTAATCATTAATGTTGAAAAACTAGGGTTAGGTAATTTTCGGAAGATAACCAGGATGTTAACTTAGGACAATTATTTTGTGTGAAAGTTTTCTGTATGACCTTCAAAAAATCCTGATCGAAACATGGTACTTTTGTTGGTAGTTCACCAATTTTATTTTCGGATAACTGAACTAGCCAGCATTCCTTAACTTTTATCGGCAGAAATTTACCTAAAACTATCAATTCGTATTGACAGATGTACATATATATTTTATGCCGGGAACTCGGTAATAAAATTGTTTAACTGAATTAATTACCAGACTACTATTCCAATCTCCAGAAAATTTTTACTGAACCCGGTGAATCAAACTTAATGTGTAAATTTAGTCGTTTGAAAGAGATACATGTCGTCAACGAATAGTCAACATCGCTGTTATCTCCCGGACATTACCCACCTCTAGTTTTTTTAATTCAATTTCTGCGAATCAGTTTACTACGTAAATCATATAAATATGTTTAAGACACAAATTTACTGTAAACTAGTTTAATTAAATGTATCCGCTGGAAGGCAAAAAATTGAATCTTTATGAATAAGCTTTGCAAGTTACCGTTTTCGGCAAAACTGTTGATCATAACATTTGCAAACTTCATTGGGTTGCCCAATTGAGAGAGACTGTGATCTTTATGAGCGGTGCGAGCAAAAAAATATTTTTTTCAATCCTGAATTGAAATGAGATGCGGAGAGCTTCCACCCATTTGGAACCCGAATAAATGTAACGGTCGAGCCACCCCAGTGCCTATATTGACAAGTGCCTTCCCATTGCTACTATCGGGTGACAGCAGCAGACACACCGGCAGGCAAAGAAAGACCCGCTGGCCATAAATTCGCTTGTCCCAATCGCATTCAGAGTTAATATACTGGTACCGTCAATTTTCCGCCGAGTAAACACAGATTTTTTGGTTTCGTCGGTCGTAAATATTTTTTATGATTTCACTCGTAAAACCAACAACGGCTGCGACGTCCAAGCCCAGGTCAGAACAGGACACCGGCAATTGAATTGTCCAAATAAAGCGAACCGGCCTCCGCTCGCTCGCTCGTTTGCAAAAAGGTATAAATTATGTATACAATTTTCTTTTAATTGCACGTTTAACCGGGATAGTGCAATAAATACCTTCTCTTTGCAGGTTATAATCACTTTTGATAAACGCAGAAATGACGCCACTTGGTTACGGAAGGGTTAACCGGCGTATAGAAGAGGGACACTTGATCTGCGGCCGGGTCTGTGCAGCAACAGTGTGCAGCAACCAGCCCAGCAGTGTTCTGATCCCGATGAAATTGGCTCGTTGCGGTTGCCTTACTCGCCAGGAGATGATGATGGTCTGGTAATGAGCAATAAAACCGCATCTGAATTCGAACGATAAAATCGTGAAACAAAGTGAGAACGAAGGCAGTAGATTTTACTGTCCACTTCGGTGAGAGTGGGGTACTGATTCATTGCGGCAGCAGGCTGAAATATGCGTAGATTAAATACGGCAAATTAATGATACAAATCGGTGTGGCGTATCAATTGACCAATGCTTCAAAATAGAAATTGCGAATTGTTTTTTTTTAATTCCTGATTGTTCCACTTTAACTTTTTTATTCGAAAGAAGGCACAGATTTTTTTAATATTGCGAATATATTTTATATTGCACATTGTTGACTAATTCAACTATTACATCTCTCCTTAAAATTGTTCGAGTTCAATCGTTCACGAAATAATAGCATTAATATGATCAGGAACCAAATTATACTGAAAAAAGTTCATTTAGAAGATTATGGGCGTAGCGTAGTTGGTAAATCGATTGCCTTGTACGCAGCATACTTGGGTTTGAGTCCCGACCCCGCACATAGGGTTAGAAATTTTTCATAAGAGATTTTTCTAACCCGAAGAGGCGAATGACCTTAAGGTTAAAAAATCTATAATCGGAATAGAAAAAAAGATGTATCTTTATCCTCTCGCACATATCTTATTATCTGAAAAATTTGGAATGTTTTAGCGGTTTTTAATTTTCTACAATAAATTATAACACCTTTTTCTTTTCCCAACAAATATATGCGATCAAACCCATTTTACCCCACACCTCGTTTCCATAATGTTCCAAGCGGTTTTGGGATGAGTGAATAAGGCAGCAGTTAGCCACTTTAACAACTACAGGTGAAGCAATGTAATTTTCTTCTGCTGACCGATCTCCTGCAGGGCTTGAGGTAAGGAAAAAATCACATGTTCCCATGCAGCTAAAGTTTTGGTTCGATGGCTATGGTTGCCTTCGTCGCAACATTTAGTCTACTTTGTAGCAGGAGAATTCAATCCGACCATGGGACGCTGGACTCATCGGATCCGTTTCCTTGTGTTCTGGCCATATTTGATGTGGTTTCGATCGGTTTCAACTCCTTTCAATATACATATAGTGACGATTTTCGAATATACCTATATACTATATTCACTAAAAAAATATACAAGCAACAGTGAACAACACCAGAATGAATTTGTAGGGTAGACGAACCCTTATTCATCTCATTAGTCATTAGGTTTTAACATCTTCACTTCATTACTAAGAAGTAATACAATGAAAAATATGGCATGGAAAATGTAAAATACTCGCGTTCGAGCTAAGTGAAAAGTCGAGTACAACGCACTCTTATTCATCCTATTTAAGGTAACGCGTTGAACAGAGATAGCAGACACTGCTCTAACTAATGTGTTCAAGTGGGTAGAATGAATAGTTGTACTAAGCTGAATTAGGGCACAGTTACCCTACCCCGTTTTCTTCCAACTTTAGCTTGCTCTGTGTACCTCAGATCAGTGCAATGCAACGGTGCACGTCGCGAACTGGACCTGGAAAGTTATGCTCGCCGGGTGGTCTGTACTGTACAACCGGGTTGAAGTAAGGACCACAAGGAAATGATGAACATCGTCGGTATCAGGGCGACTGCAACCACAACAACACCATGTGTTATTTTTTCACGTTGCATTTACATCAGACTGGTTTCGGTGAAGTCTGTATGTGCAAACCTCCGCATGCTTAATCCTAAAAACAATTCAACAAACATTCAAAATTTGATATGAAGAAGGGAGAACTTGTTCAAGCCTTTTCAGAAACCGAGTGGAGCGAAAGTTTTTTTTTTTTATTTTTGGCAGGCAGTTGAAAAAATAGCAAACCGCTGTGGTACTTAAGAGTGGTCATAAATTTTCAAGAAATTTCCAAGCGAAAAACGTTGTGCAAATTAATAAGAGCACTTGAAACCCCGTGCGTGATGAGGTCTCGTAAATTTCAAAGCAGCAGTTCAAATTTCAACTAAAGTCGTGTTTGTCGTTTATCGCCCGAAGCTTGGTCTGATAATTGAATTTGGCTTTAGCATTAATTACAATGAACTTTCTAAGACGTAATTTGAATTCTGGAATAATTACGCTTTTACGTTACGAAAACAGAACCATTCACTACATTCACGCAATTCGCCACTGCACAGTGGTTCAGGAAGCGAAATTAGCGGGAAACAATTGATTACGCTTTAATCTTTGGATTTAAAGATATGGTGTCTTAGAAATATTTATTGTGCGTGACAAACTGCATCTTGCGGCTGAAACGGTTTTAGGGTGGTCCTTAAAATATCAAAGTTGTAGACATTATTTCAAGTTTTAGTTGAGATAGAATGGTACTTTCTTCTGCAATATTCTATAGTAATCAATTCTTAGCAACTTCGTTGAAGATGCTAACTTTGTATCTCAAACCGTTTTCATTGCATGGTGAGTTCCCTATCATAACTCAGGGTGTCTCTCAAAAAAGCAGTTTTCTCTGCACAGTTTTTTAGTGTGATTTTTCTCACAAAAGTGCTCTTCTGTGTACTTTCAGAGCATGATTACAGGCGAAATGTTATCTTGTCTAATTCAAAAGTTTTATACAATTTTCACTGAAAAATACGCCCTTTTCAAGTATCGATATCTCAAAAGAAGGCAAACGAAAATAGACAATTTTGATTGCATTTAAAAGGGTATACTTTTATATACAATATACTAAAAAAATGGAGAACGCTTTTTGTCTTTCTAAAAAAAACAAAATTTAAGTAAAAACATTTTTGCGTATAATCCATACATTTTCATATTGCAGATAGGGTTACGACCCTATGTTATGCCCATTCGTTTGGGTGCCTCACTACACTATACCATCAATTACTCGACCAATGTACAATTGTTGAAATGCATATAAATTGAGATCAATGCGTTAGGGCCAATATATTTGCTTTATTCCTGTATATTAAAAAACTTGCCGGAAAATAGTAAAATATTAGTACACGAGCGCAATAGAAACTAGAATCGCTTTCCTCTTACTTCCACCCTACCATATCACCAACAAACATAACAGAACCATCGAAAAGCAAATATACACCGAGGTCTGCATATATCGTCGCTGTTATGCTATCTTGTGGCAAGCGCCATTTTGAGGTAAACTGAGATAGATATGCCACATCACTTGTCTAAAAAATGAGCATGAGCATGATCACCGTACAATTCGTAGATGCTATTCCGTAATTGACCAGAACAAGCGAAATTGCACAGAGAATCAACGAATGGAGCCTGGGAGTAGCGGATAGCTACACATAGATTCTCAATGTGTACGTTTCGAGAATTCTATACTTTGCATTGTTGATAACTGCGCCGGCCACGTCCTTACAGTCATCGGGGAAGGAAAGGAATGTTAGTGCAGCAAACGTTGTTATGGAGACCGTGTATACCTCTGTATCTCCACGTTTGCCACGAAAAGGGCTTTTTGCTAATAGGATGGGATAAAGAGTCACACAAATCTGGATTCACTTTGATAAGTGATACAATCTATGCAACTCTCAGAAGTGTTATGATGTGTTTATTGCTCTGGGCAGCCGGCTGCCCAGAATTTATGATAGATTTATCGTTGTTGAATTAATTTGGAAATGATCGGTTTGTAAAAAAAGCAACTTCAGCTCCGTGTGTTGCTCATGTTTAACTGAATCTAACGGTATCACGACATTCTAAAAACAATACAATACCATGAATAGGGATTACCTTTAGTGTTTCGAGATATTGGTGGATATAGATACGGCAATACCTATGTAATTGAAGATTTCATAATACAAGTATTATTTATCAACTTTGATATTTATATAGCAAATAAAATGACAGTTATATATTGATTTCTTTCTCCGCGAAGAATTGAATAAGGTGCCGATTTTTATGTTATCATTATTCGCAAGCGTTGTTAAGCTAACTAAAGCGTATTTTAAAGGTATAAAATAGGGACTACCGAAATACCTGTAACGACTAGCTTTATATATCGAATATGCAACCGTTGACGCTAATTTTTACGCCAATTACTAGAACAAGATTGGAGACAATAAGAACGAAAAGAAAGTAACCTGTCACCTTTCACGTGAATAATAAAGCTAGAATATTTTTATACTCTTGAAGAAATATAGTTAACATGACAAGTTGAAAGCATTCGATACAATACGAACAATTAATTGATTTGATTTCATTAAATAAAACATATGGTCAGTGTTAAGTCAGACCGGACTAAATGACATTGTATTGATTTCGAGAAAAACGAGTTTAAAGCTTGAATCGCAGCATCCTTTACATTATAATTTGAAATTAATTTTTGCTATAATTCTTGCTTCTTGTAACATATTTCAAATCAGCTAAAAGTCGAATGTAACCAAAAAAATATCTTTATCCAGTGCTATGATTATCTCATTTTTAAGAGTTTGCGACTTAGTACGGTCTGACCCAACACCAACCATATATTCTTCGTGCTGATATAACTGCATCAAATTGGTAAATAGCTTCTGACTCTTCTCACGAACTGCCAATTCCCAACCCTCAATATACGAGTCAACAGTCATAATTTCACTCAGACAAGACAATGCGTATTCCCCACGCACATTAAATACCACATGGATTAGTTTCCTAGTTGGTCAAATAAACACTAAGCAAGCAAAGAAATTAGATTGATCATTCCAAAGAAATGTCAGCTCGATTAGCATCAACCGGCGGATACGTGTTCCCTTACAATGCCATCAAATCAAAGAACATTTAAAATTACATACGACAAAATATGTGCAATTCTCAATATAATAAAATAAAACCTACTTAATTATTTGCAATAAAATGCCATCAGGGAAATTAGTTGCATAACGAGGATAGTTCATTTTAAAAGATAGCACTCTTGATGAATTACCCTATAAAGTTGGTGATAAGGGACGCGTACGAAAATAGCTGACCACCGCCGCCACATCACTTCACAGTGGTCAAAATGAGCAAATTCATGCCTTTAATTAATTTGTGGCTAAACTATAGGGTTTTGAGCTTTGGTGATTTCAGACAAGTTTTTGGAGTTATTAAGACGGATTTTTTTAAGTAGACGGTCATGTTCCAAAATGAAGTGTAAAGGCATTACTGAAATATAACTTACCCCCCTCGTCCAAATTTAGGCGGTTTAAGTCTTCAGCAAAGTTATAGAGAATGTTATTTTAAGTAATTTAACTGAAGATACTAACTCTATCTACAGCCGATTCGTTGTTATGAGAAGTTTTCGTTAGCACCCTTAAAAATTCTGTTTTTTGGAAATAACTTTTGTCATATTCATTTCTCTACAACAATGTTCTCTGCAATGTTTTAGATATTGTAAAACTCCACAACTTTTTTGAACATTTTAAGACGCTCCGATGCTTATATAAAGTGTTAGAGATGTTTCTTTGATTAAAAATGTCAATTTTCTTAGCCAGTTTTCTAAAAAAGTTGCAAAAATATGCAGGTGATATTGTATTATCTTGAAAGTACTATCAATCTACTGCAAAGTCATGAAGGAAAGGTTAGCATCCGTTGATATCCAAGAATGTTGCGCACAAATGAAATGGCGAGTATTTGAACTCTAACGGCGTTTATATTCTATTCAATCTTAAATAATGGGAAAGTAGCAAAGGTCTACAATAGAATGTTGAAGATCTAGTTATCTTATCCTCTTTCGATGAACTGTTGTCTGCGTTGTTATGCAAATTATTATTTGGATCGTCCTCGGATTTACTCGAAAACTGCTACTACTTACGTTTACTAATTTCGACGACAAACAAAATCGCTAACTAATAAACGGCTACATGAAAATGCTTGAAAAACTGAAAGCATACTGGAATGCCTAACATAAAATTTATTGTCAGTAATATATAGATCAAATAGAATAGAAGCATCCGATGAACAATGAATATCGAAGTTGCTTTATTTCAATTTTGCACTTATATACGGTTTACAATATACCAAGCAAATATTCATGTAAAAATTTGGACGAGGGGGTAAGAGATTAGGTTCATTCGGTGAAAATTGCTTGTAATAGATTTTGATGATACACAAAGCGTTAGTCAATTTCCATATAATAATGCAACATTCGAACTTAATTTCTCTAATTTTCGTGGCAAAATATTGAAAATATTTGAGAGTGAATCTGTGGAGGAAACTTTAAGAAAATAGGTGTGCATCATAACTCAGAATCTACTGGACCAATTATTTCAAAAATTTGTACAGTACTTCTTCACACAATTGTCAATGGAACTATGAGCACTTTTTGTTAAATTATGGCATTACTTTTACAATAACTCATTAATCTATCTATCTATCTATATATATAAAAGTCAAAGTTTGTATGTATATGATTTATGGACTCCCAAACGGCTTAACCGACTGCCGTCAAAATTTATACATAGTAGGCATATGTTATGGAGCGTGTTTGTGTGCTATTGGTTGGGAATTATCTGCCCGCCAGATGGCGCTTCGGAACACATTGTGTTTTCCTCCTATTTCGTTGAAAGTCGCAGCAACGCGCGATGGGTATTAGCTAGTTGATTATATATAAAAGTCAATGTTTGAATGTATATGATTTATGGACTCCCAAACGGCTTAACCGATTGCCGTCAAAATTTATACATAGTAGGCATTTGTTATGGAGCGTGTTTGTGTGCTTTTGGTTGGGGATAATCTGCCCGCCAGATGGCGCTTCGGAACAAATTGTGTTTTCCTCCTATTTCGTTGAAAGTCGCAGCAACGCGCGATGGGTTGTAGTTAGTTGATTATAATAACTACAATAATTTTGAATGCATTGAATATAATGAAGCCAGATAGCGCTGAAGGAAAAACTCAAATGCTCACCGTTTTATTCTTTTATAACATTCCTGCATACAAACAGATACTAACCACTCCTTCAGGATTTTGTAGTAGATTGTTAGTACTTTCAAGATAACATTAATTCATATGCATATTTTTGCAACTTTTTTAGAAAACTTGTTAAGAAATATGACATTTTTAATCAAAGAAACAGCTCTAACTCTTTCTATAAACATCGGACCGTCTTAAAATATTCAACAAAGTTGTGGGTTTTTATAATATCTAAAACATTGTGAACAACATTGTTGTAGAGAAATGAATACGACAAAAGTTATTTTAAATAAACTGATTTTTATGGGGTTCATTGGAAAACTTCTTATAACAACGAAACGGCTGTAGATAGAGAGTAAGTATCTTCAGTTAAATTACTAAAAATAACATTGTCTGCAACTTTGCTGAAGACTCAAACTATCTATCTCCTTCCAGTAAAAAGTTACATTTCAAAAATGCCTTTACATTTCATTTTGGAACATGGTCGTCTACTTCTGAAAATCTGTCCTAATAACTCCAAAAACTGGTCCTAAATCACTAATACTCAAAATCTTATGGTTTAGCCGCAAAATAATTAAAGGCATGAAATTGCTCATGCACTGTGCACTTGTCTAAAAAATCTCTACAAAGTGGCGTTTTCAGAATTTTAAAATTCTGCTTGGTTACTGAGATATAGCGTGAAACATGCTGAGAAATTTTTATTTTTTTGCTTCAAATGACTGTGTTTGGGAATTGACTTGAGTTATCTTGAACTCATCCCACCGAGTTTTTATAGACCGAATGAAGCCAAAGATATGAATAAAAGTTAATAAGTGATGTTTTTTTCTATGGAAAATTTTCCATGCACGATTATGACACGCCATACAAAGTTTGTCATCAACTCACACCTATGGCACGTGTGAGTGCGACTTTTGTTTACATTTATAGTAAAAACTCGCATCATAGTCAACCAATTTTCGTAATATTTGAGATATTAGTACAGAACAGATAGAAGTATTAGTTGTCTTCTTTGAGTTGTTTCTACCATTTATAAGTTTCAAGATATTCAATCTCAAACCTCAAAAATCGTTTTTCTCGAAATGTGTTAAATGGCGCTTGTCATAAGATAGCACAACAGCGACGATATGGGAATTGTTGTATTACCGCAATTCTCTGTTTTCGTCTTCGATAAAGCTTTGATCGAATCTATTAACTTTTGTAGTGGAGGGTTAAGTTTGATGATTTGAAATCCACAAACAGCACGCGTTTCAAAAACGAATCAAACTCTCATCAGCTCCATATTTGATAATCAAAATCATGCTTAGTTTCTGGGTTTCAGTATTTCACTTGATGTACTCAATTAAGCACTTTGCAGAGTGTCGCTTTCAAGTAAGGTAATTTAAGAAGAGATGTGGCAAATTTCTAAAAATCGATCCTGCATCAAAGTAAGCCATTCAATATTTGATGAAATCATTTTTATCAATTGGGACAAGTTCCTCAAATAGAATCAGTCTGTTTCCAGTCACCTATATGGAGGATATTGCAGTCGACGTTAAACTACATGATTTGTCTCCTGGCACACCTGGTAGTGCATTTCGCAGATTCATGTCGCAATTTGGCGAAGTGGTTTCCATTAAGACTGACGTTTGGAGGAATTTCTTCTCCGGCATTCCCAACGGTGTCGGGTGGTAAGAATGCGACTAAAACGCCCCATACCTTCCTTTGTGACCCTGGAACATGACACCCTCTATGCACAGTCCACCCTGTGCACATATAACCATCAAACTGCCACGTGTCAGTTTTGTGAACAATTTGCACCTTATGGAAAACCATGCGTGGAAACCCATAAGAAGAAAACATCACCTTTAACCAACAAAACCATCCAGAATTCAACGTGTGGGCGTTGAATTCTGGAACAATAAACAAACTAAAACACAATCAATTATCCAACCAGTAGTGATGGTTAAACAACAAACAAATACTCAATCCACAACGACTACATCTAGTACTCCAGTAGCAATAAACATCACCGCCAACCAAAATGCAGTCAACACGGTTGAAATTTTCACGACCGAAGCCAGCAAAACGAAGAAGCATAACAAAACTATCGACCAAAACCTTCAAGACAGCAGCAACGATGATAGTATGGACGAAAGCGACGATTAAGGTAGCACAGTGAATGATCCTCAGGTCTTGTCAGGCGACGCCGGACATGCTCCACCGTCTAGGAAACGAATCTCCGCTCGCAAAGGTAAATTGCGTGCGAAGGATTCAATGGAATCACATTAAAATGTCACACAACGAGCCTTGTCAAACGAATTGAAAAAAAGTTCCTTAAATACTGTGAAATGGTTTTGTCATGAAAAAAAATCATCGAATTTCCACGAACATTTTATAAAAAAAGGTCATTGCGGGAGAGATGCCGCATGTGCGGGTGAGACGCCGCACCGTGGTCACAAACTGAAAAATGGCGATCAAAAATATTTTTTGCTCTAGATGATGTTTTTTGTGATTAGGTGTCCAGTTGAGTTTCTTGAAGTTCGATTATACCTATAACTCGGCTAGCACTTGCAGTTTTCCTAAGGGGGTACTACCATTTCTAGAAGCATTTTTTATTCAACATTTAAAAAATATTTTTCTTTTGCAACCTTGTGTACCGGTTAAGTTTGAGTAACTTAATTAAGGGTTCTATTTATTTGTATGTTTCTACGAGCGATATATAACTATGTGTTTGTAGCGGTGCCTTGAAAGCAGTTTTTGGCTGTTTCTCCTAACAATGAATTTATATAACTTAGGTATGTTCTTGATAGATTCATTTTGAAAAAAGGCATAATTTCCTAGAAATTTTCGTTTTTATCCCAATATTGACATCACTAAAAATCAATGCGTTCACGAAAATTAGTGCCTGAAATTTTAAAGAATAAACCGAAGTAACTAATACATAGATACATATCGCTCGTTTTAAATATACAATAATCCTATGTGTCACTGTGTTAGGTCCGTTAGTTTGTAAATATAACAGATATGCCCTCGCACTCACACAACTGATAAAGTAAACAAACCGCCAAGAATTGTCAAACATGAACTTCATTCATCATGAGTTCATTCGTGTCGTCATCTTGTAGAACTCAATACCTAACGCAACTGTTCATTTAAGGTTGATCAGAGAATGGGCAAAAACCGAAAAAGAAAAAAGCAGTTTTTTTCACAACGTGTGTAACGTTTTAGCCCATTCGCTGTCCAACCTTAATGACAGGAGGATCATAGCAGCCATCGAAGACGGAGGTGCATTTTTCACTGCTATCAATTTTTATTCATAAGAATCCTCTACTCTCGAAATTGGAAATTACAGGAAAATACGAGTCGATCTCCGGAAGGTGGAAGCCGATAGTGATGTGATTGTAGAATAAGCAACTTGAGTGCAGTTGGCCTCGAAGCGATCCAGGCACTGTGTTCAGTTCACGGAAAGTGGGTGAGGCGGTTGAACTTTGTTACCTTGTTTGGAGGTCTGAACCAGCGATGACCCGAGTGTGTTATTGCAAAGATGGAGCGTGGTAGGAAGCTGAGCTTTCGAGGATCCGGAAGTTGCTTTTCATGCATAGTAGCGGTCGAGATCATCACGGAACTCATCGGGTGAGAGAATTCCAATTATTTTTTAGAAGACTAGTTGGAAATTCTTTGTTTTTGTTATTTTTTGCTACATTTTCAAAATGACATATTTTTACATGTTGTTTTGAGCTGCGTTTAGCCATTTTATTTTTCATGTGTCGGTAGAAGAAGTGTTGTATGGTCGGATCCACATGAGGTTTTGTGGTAATTGTTCCGTGTCGCGAGTATTTTGAAAGAATTTTTTGTATTTTTATGCATTTTTGTTTATATTACTACTAATTAATTTCTCTATTGTTTCAGAGAGCGAGTAAGGGCGCTATAGCCCTGGCTCGTTAGCCAGGACAGGGCTAAATACTTCTGTCCCGTCCCAGGAAGCTAGGGCCAAAGGAGTGACATTAACCCCCTTAGCAAAGTCACTTCCAACGATTTATCAAACCTCCATCAAATTGAAACGGTTGTGTACGGTTGTCCACGTTTCTTCTTTATTAAAGGTTCAAAATAATTTGCTGAAAAAATTATTCGTGGAATAAATAATTTGATTGCCGTATAATTTTGAATCATCTTTATTTTGTACGCTGCCTTGGCCACTTCGCCATATTGCGACATGACCATATTGGCCCGGCCGCTTTAATGCTTGTGTCATATTTAATATGTGCCACAAACATTAATAATGACAAGAAAAATTGTGGACGAGCGTCTGCAATTTTCCAGGATCCCTACATGTATTGGCTGTGTATGTGTAGAGTAGACTGGACTAGATTCGCTGTCCAACCTTAATGACATTCTGATGTGAAAAAAATACTTTTTAGCTATGGGTCCTTCGCCATCATGTGCGGCATCTCACCCGCTATTTTGATGCGGCGTCTATCCCAATTGTAGGGAAGAGATGCCGCACGACGACATTTTCCTCTGAAATTATGGATGATCAGAATGACTTCTAAAAGGTCCCAGCTATTCAACCAATACACGATTTACCAAAAGAAAAATCGAACAATTTAAATAAACGAAATTTTAATGCGGTATTGAAAAATCTTCGACGCTCCGTGATGCAACTGGAGGCGCATAATCATTAATAACATTTTCGGATTATTTTACATCTTCAGTGTTATAATTCTTCGAAAGACAATCTCACAATATTATATTACCGTATAAAAATGACCCCATATACGAGATATAGAGAGTGTGGCATCTCTCCCGAAATGACCCTACCTTAAATCTGATCATAGGAGTCAAAGCAAGTATGGGTACCTCTCCAGATATATGAAGATTCGTGAATTTGGTGACCTATGTTATTTTTTTCCGATAGATCCCAATATTTTTACTACAAAAATTTTTGTGCTGCAGAAATAAAATAATTTTAAGTTTGAAATTCAGTTTTGATTTGCTAAATTGAATTTCTCAATTGACGGTCAATGACAAACGCCGAAGCATATTATGTGTCACAGTTACGTACAAGAATCAGAATCAGGAATCAAAATATATTGGCTCCAA